>NW_019957576.1:40931-113497 GCF_002910315.2 Salvelinus sp. IW2-2015
CGTGGCGAATTGGAACCTCACCCAGGCGTTTGCAAGCACCATGCCTCTACCAAACTGCAGCCACACAGATCCACTGCGCCGCTCCGTTAAGATCTCTATCTAACGTCTTACTTTATACCTTTATTTATTTTTTTAGTCTCTACTTTCTTACCTCTTCTCCATATTCTATTTGTTGATCCTATGGTCAATTTACTAGTGAGTCAAGCCACCCCTGTCTCCTTTTTAATCCTGCCCACTCGATTTTGCACCCGCTGTCTAACCCTTCAGGCTATTTTTTAGACCGTAAGCTTCTGTAGACACCCCAGAGTGTCTGACGCCTGTTTTTCCTCTTCTTTGTTTACCTACGCGAATTCTTAATGTGTTCCTGGATTCCACTATTTTCTTAACCAACCTAGATTTCATTTTTAAACTTATAGTATAATTTCACATTTATTGGCGCTCCTACTTGTCTGTTTGTTTCACACTTTTCTATCCGTATTTTATACTATTCGGTTAACGCCTTTTTAAGTTATTTTTATTTATTATTGTTTTGACACCTTTTTGTTATTCTTACCGCGGTCTCTTACCATTTTATCACATCAGTGTTTTTATCCTTGCTTCATAACTTATTTTACTTCGAGTTCTTAACTTCTTTCCCTCTGCCTAATAGCAGTTAACGGCACCTCATAACTCTACTCTGTCACAGGAGAGCTGCGCGCTCCCTCTCCTGGACGTTCTGCTACACACACACAACTTGTCTTTCCTTCCTAATGTTCTATTTTTACACAGATCCACTCATTTCTACAACATTCCATTCATCCTTTGTATTTTTCACCTGTTCATTCAATTCTTTGTTTTTACCTCAAAACAACTTAAGTCTGTCTTTATTGACTTTAATTCACTTCCACCTACAGAAGCCGTAGACTGCTGAAGATTTCTAACAATATGACGAGGGACTTACTGTCTAATCGGATCAGCTTGTCTTCATATCCTATTCACCCCCCCAATACTGAATCTTTTTTCTATTATTAGAGTAGTATTTGATGGCGTGACCTACTGAAATTACAAAACCCTGTTAGCTGGACAGAGCGGTTTTTTTTATTCGCAGGATTTTCTTTTGCATTTTGAACGCCGCACAATCGGCTAACGTTCTTCCTGCCTTCTAAATAATCATCCGTTCAGGTCCCCCGTTCTGGGCTGTAACCATGAAATATTTATTTAACTACTAAAATATTCACCAACAGACCCTTCTTGCCGTGACGTGAATA
Organism: Salvelinus sp. IW2-2015; assembly: GCF_002910315.2. Taxonomy (NCBI): domain Eukaryota; kingdom Metazoa; phylum Chordata; class Actinopteri; order Salmoniformes; family Salmonidae; genus Salvelinus; species Salvelinus sp. IW2-2015. The sequence continues at coordinate 42,179 of NW_019957576.1, forward strand.
TCCCACCCAAGCAGACCTCTTTAAAATGTTCTTTTTTAAAGAGCCTGGGTATCGTGGCTTCTAACTACTTATTTATGCAGTTCTTCTATTAACTTTTAGAAAGCCGTCATTTTCATAAGTAACCTGTCCAAGCCATTCCTTTACTAATTTTATTGAAGAGGTATCACAGGATTTTCTACCTAATTATCTGTTTTGACCGTATGAGCTGTCCCTTTATTATCAACCAGCCATCTCAGCCAGATGCGCAAACAGTCGCATCATTTAAGCTACACATTCGAACCGGTCTGATCTGAACGGCGACATGCATGCCCACTCTACATCTAACACAAGCCAAAAGTTCACAGCACTATTCACTCAGTCTCTATAAATGCGCATACATTTATTTTAATACAATTCCCCAAATTACCACATACAGCAAATTCATTGAATTTAAAAGTTCTTTTGTATTTTACTGGTCTTCGATTCTTAGGAAATTTGAAAAGAGAGACTTACGTGGCGCCCCTCTCGGCTGAGACAGCTATCTCTTAAGCAATCTTACACAAACATTTCAACTATTGTAAGAACTTGCTTACCTCTTAAGTTGGGCAGCCACCCTTGTTTGTCAGATTGTGCCAAAAAACTATCTCCAGCCCTGAACGCCATTCCTCAGTCCCATGTCCCTCCTGGCTCAGCTCGCCAAATATGTCGTGGAAAATCATTTCAAATACAACGCTTATCAGAACTTGTAAATCAAAACATGCTCTTATTACAAACTGTCACAGCCAAACTGGCATGTCCCCGCGGAACCACACACCCAGAAGTCCAGTCCTTTATTTTATGATCCACATAGATTGTGGCCATCCCTTATGGAAGTCATTCACCACCATCTGCTTTCAAATGAGTTTTATCATGGCTGGCCGTGACCCTCTATCCAGTGTGTCAACAGACCCATGCCCCTTCCCTTCACCACTAAATCAATGCAACTCTTGTTCTAGTCTCCCCTATCCTTTGTGGTCACCAATTGCCTGTTAGGCGCCCATTGCTGGTCAGTCCTCAGCACAATGGAGAAACAAGGCGCCAGAACGTCCCCTAGTATATCTCCATTACCACAGTCTGGATGATACACGTAAACATGTGGCTCGCTATTTTGAATGTTCAGCTGTCTTATTTACTACTACACACCACACAACACTAAAACCATCTATACTCCGTTAACCACTCTAAACCATACAACCCCCTTAGAACAAACAAAAACAAACATACTTCATGATGGCACCACCCTACCTGACTAAAATAATAATGAACACAAAAGAAACTAAGGGCCAGGGTGTGACATAAACCCCCCCCATTAAGGTGCCGAACTCCGGGCGCACCAGATCAAGTCTAGGGAGGTCTGTGGCGTCTGTCCACACGGTGGCGGCTCTGGCCACGGCGTGTCCCCCACCCCACCATAGTCAATACCCGTTACTTAACCCACTGAATAAGGGCAAGCCACCGGATAAGGGGCAGCACCGGACTAGGATAAGGGCAGCACCAGGACTAAGGCAGCCACCAGGGATAAGGGCAGCAACCAGGATAAAGGGGCAGCACCAGGATAAGGGGCAGCACCAGGATAAGGGCAGCACCGTACTGAATGGACGGATCCTGGCTGGCTGGCTCTGGCGGATCCTGGCTGGCTGGCGCGATCCTGGCTGAACGGCTCTGGCGGATCTGCCGGACGGCTCTGGCGGATCCTGCTGGACGGCTCTGGCGGATTCCTGGCTGGACGGCTCATAGACTGGCTGACGGATCTGGCTGCTCATGGCTGGCTGACGGATCGGCTGCTCATGGCTGGCTGACGATCTGGTGCTCATGGCTGGCGACGGATCTGGCTGCTCATGGCTGGCTGACGGATCTGGCTGCTCATGGCTGGCTGACGATCTGGCTGCTCAATGGCTGGCTGACGGATCTGGCCAGATCCTGTCTGGCTGACGGCTCTGGCAGATCCTGTCTGGTTGGCGGCTCTGGCAGATCCTGTCTGGTTGGCGGCTCTGGCAGATCCTGTGTGTTTGGCGGCTCTGGCAGATCCTGTCTGGTTGGCGGCTCTGGCAGATCCTGACTGACGAATGGCTCTAGCGGCTCCTGACTGACTAACGCTCTGACGGGGTGGACAGACGGGCGGCTCTGACGGGTCGGGACAGACGGCGCTCTAATGGCTCGGGACAGACGGATGGCTCAGACGCGCTGGGGAGACGGATGCGCTCAGGATGGCGCTGGGGAGACGGATGGCTCAGATGGCGCTGGGCAGACGGATGGCTCAGATGCCGCTGGCAGGACGCGATGGCTCAGAGGCGGGGCTGGGCAGACGGATGGGCCAAATTGGCGCCTGGCGCAAGAGCGACCGCGGAGGAATGAGAGGCGCTGTCATAGACGGATAGTGCGTTCGAGGCTAGAGGGGACTCGGATTGGTGACTCTTGGTGCGGTCTGGAGCTAGAAAAATGGTAGCTGACCTGGTAGGCTGATGTGCCTCATGGAGCAGCGTATACCGTGGTATGTCACCCGGGCTTTTGAAATTACAGACCCCAAATACCTAGTTCAGGTTAGTGCTGGGCTAGAATGGAAAGACTGATTGGGGCCATACGTGTGCGATACCTGTATCTAGGGATGTCCGCACAATTTAGAGCTTAGTTGCGGTGTGGTGCCGGATACTTGGTTGTACCGGGACTGTGGACACGCATACTCAGGGCTGAGTCGGCGTGGTGATCTTAGTTCATAATGTCAGGACCACAGGACCTGGCGGTACACACAAGGATGGTCTTGGGCGTAGTTTAGTTCATGTGCGTAAAGGCTAGGTGCTATGACACGCCACTCATAGGACATAGTAACGTGTGAGTAAGAGCACTGTGGTACTGGACTGGCGGCGGGGCCTATGGCTGGCGCGCGAATATATACTCGGACCGATGCAGGGCGTGACTGGTTCACCTTGCCAACACCGAGCCAATGCCCAACACTCGTACACTGTGGAACCTGCATCCCGACGCCCGACCAGTGCGGCGAGGATGGAATAACCCCTCTAGGACCGAGTAATCCGGGCTGAATGTAGGCGATACCTGAACGATGAGCACGTATCGACAGCTGGCTTGGTGACCATGGAAGCCCGGCACCGAGGAGACGTCATGGTTGGCAATATGTAGGAGCCGCTCATAGACATTCGGCTCAACTGCACCAATTGCTAGCCCTACCAGATGCGGAGGGATGGAGAATAACCGCGACCCGAGAGCTGATGAACACGTATCAGAGAACCCCGTGCGCGTCTATTTGCGTTAAACACAAATTGTCCGCCCGTCTGCGACCGCTCTCCACGTTAGCCATGGGAGAGGTGTGGCGCAGGTCTGCCTACCTAGCCCTGCGGCCCAACAGGACCCTCTTACGCCCCCCCATCACGAAAATTAACTTGGTGGGCAGTACTCCACGGTGCTCCAGGCGTTGCCTCCGTGCTTGCCTCCTCATATCGCCCTCTGCTCGGCTTTCGCTGCCTCACTCTTCACGAGGGAGGCGATATTCCCCGTTGTGCCCCACAAGGTCCCTTTCCATTCTAATATCTCCTCCCATGTCCATGAATCCTTGATGCCTTGCATCCTGTTGCCGGCTTGTCATTGCTGCTTGAATCCGTGGTTTGGTCATTCTGTCCCGATCGTCTTGATATTGAGTGAGAGGGACCAAGGCGCAGGCATGATATGAAATACAATCTTTTTTATTATATTGAAGACGAACACGAAACACTTATTCAAACTAACAAAACAAACCAAACGACCGTGAAACTACAAACGCAAGTGCACACCAACTACTTACTTCGACATAGACTAACATATACAAATGACCCACAACAGCTTAAAAGCCTATGGCTGTCGTTAAATTGGCCCCAATCAGAGACAACAGTTAACCAGCTGTCCTCTAATTGGGAACCCATTCAAGGCAACATAGACTTCTTCCTGACAACTACACACAACACTAAACCCATCTATACTCCTTACCCTCTAAACCATACAACCCCTAGACCACAGGTGTCAAAACTCATTCCACGGGGGCCGAGTGTCTGCGGTTTTCGTCTTTCCTTACTTGATGATGAATTAACAGCACAATAGTAGGTAACTCCCACACCTGGCTTGTCTAGGGCTTTATTGAAAAGAAGAAAAACCAAAAACCCCAGACAACTAGGCCCTCCGTGTGAATGAGTTGACACCCTGAACCTCCAGACAATACCAAAAAACACATATCATGATGTCACACCCTGACCTGACTAAAATAATATAGAACACAAAAGATAACTAAGGCCAGGGTGTGACAATAAACATACATTTGAAATGTCTTTATTCTTTTGAACTTGCGTGAGTGTAATATTTACGGTTAACTTTTTATTGTTTATTTCACCTTTTTTTTCTCCATTCACTTGCTTTGGCAATATAAACAATAGTTTCCCTGCCAATAAAGCCCCTTGAATTACATTGAGAGAAAAAACAGACTAATAAAGAGAGAAAAGAACAGGAGGTAGATCTCCCCTGCTGGTGGTCTGCCATCCCAGTTAGAGAAGCATCCATGCGGACAGTCCTTCCTGGTGTTCCCCTGCAGTCAGGGAGCAAGTCAATGGCAGTGCTTTGACCCCCCTTATAGCAAAATAGAAACCCTCCTCTTATCCTACATCATCCCTTCATCTCAGAGGAACGGATTCTCACATCCTCCCCCTGCCCCACAACCCAATAACTTTACACTGTATGGGTCCATTTGGGTACGAGAGAGAGAGACAGACAACCGAGGAGACTGACGCAGTAGACACTGAGGAGAAGAGATGAGAGCAGAGACGAATGAGCCGAGGAGAGAGAGAGAGAGGAGAGAGAGAGAGAGAGAGAGAGGAGAGAGAGGAGAGAGAGGAGAGAGAGAGGAGAGAGACATGGAAAGTGGAATACAGAGAGGCAAGAGTAGGATGCGCAGGAAAGATTCAGGTGTCACTGCTAAATGAGAAGAGAGAAGAGTTCCACACCAGGAAAGAGGGAACTATTGGGCCAGCGATAGAGAGAGAATGATCAAGGGAAAGGGAGAGGGAGTGATGGTTGAGTCCCTGGAGAGAGAAAGAGAGAGCGAGAGAGAGAGGAAGGAACAGGCGTTAAAGACAGAGAGTTAAAGGCCTATTAACGGCTGCTTCCCCAGTCTTTCTCTCCTCCTCTTCTCTATCCTTCCCTCGCTTCTTCCCTCTGCTACAACGCTCCCTTGATGTTTGTTTATGTTTTATTCGTATTTATTCCCCTAATTGCTGCATCTCTCCAACTGGCTTTCCTCCCCGCGTCACACACAAACACGTGCACGCACACACAAACACATGCACACACACACACACACACACACACACACAGGTCTCTCTCACACAGGGGGAGCACACATTGTACGTTACTGCCAGGGAGGGAGATAGACAGGTGAACAACTTAATTCAGACCATACAAACAGACAGGCAGGCACAAAGACAGACAGCCCACCGTCTCTGTCCATCTGCGCGAGTGGGGCTACTAACTAGTGGACAGAGGGATGCGTTTGCATATCTCTCTCTCTCTTTCTGTGTGATGAATCCTGCTGTCTTATCTTCACGTCCCTTGATTAAGAGCTCTCTCCTTCTCCGCTCCACTTACTTCACGTTGATGACTTTGCAGTGGGGGATATACAGGAGTTAGACATCTTGCACATTAACATATGATTGTGGCCCATGTATTATTTGTCTGCGGAGGGACTGTAAAGTAGAGAGACTGAGAAATCCCACCACAAGCTGTCCTCAGCAGGAGAGCAGAAGAGAGAGAGACACACACTCTTCAAAACCCTCAGTGTCACCGTCACTCATCCGGAAAAACAAAAGTTGTGCAATAGTGGAGATGAGAAGGTGAGTGTCAGGAGTTGGGGAAGCAGGTGTGTGTGCGTGCGTGCATACATGTGTGTGTGAGAGCGAGAGAGAGATAGATAGATAGAGAATGTCATGGAGTCATAGGGGAATGCAGCAAACCTGCCCCCATAGAAAGAGTGCAATTTCCCCTGTCTAAGTGGACTTAGTGTGTGTTCATGTGTGTGTGTCTGTGAGTGTTTGTTTTACTAAGTGGACGTGTGGATGGAGTGTGGCGTCTCCCTGCCAACTTCTCAATTTGATCAGAGGGAAGTTTCTGTCAATGTGAAACTGTCTACTGACAATGGAATTGGCAAAACTCAACTATGCTATGTTAATGACTAGTATTACCACACTGTTTACTCTACTGCGGTACTGCATTGACAATGCGTCGTGGTGCTATATAGCTCTGGTCCAGGGCGGTATCATGATGCTATATACTGTTGAAGTCGGAAGTTTTAATACACCTTAGCCAAATACATTTAAACTCAGTTTTTTCACATTTCCTGACATTTAATCCTTGTAAAAATTCCCTGTCTTAGGTCAGTTAGGATCAACACTTTATTTTAAGAATGTGAAATAATAGTAGAGAGAATTATTTATTTCAGCTTTTATTTCTTTCATCACATTCCCAGTTGGACATAAGTTTACATATACTCAATTAATATTTGGTTGCATTGCCTTTAAATTGTTACGCATGGGTCAAACGTTTCGGGTAGCCTTCCACAAGCTTCCCACAATAAGTTGGGTGAATTTTGGCCCATTCCTCCTGATAGAGCTGGTGTAACTGAGTCAGGTTTGTAGGCCTCCTTGCTCGCACACGCTTTTTCAGTTCTGCCCACAAATTTTCTATAGGATTGAGGTCAGGGCTTTGTGATGGCCACTCCAATACCTTGACTTTGTTGTCCTTAAGCCTTTTTTCCACAACTTTGGAAGTATGCTTGGGGTCATTGTCCATTTGGAAGACCCATTTGCGACCAAGCTTTAATTTCCTGACTGATGTCTTGAGATGTTGCTTCAATATACCCACATACGTTTCCTCCCTCATGATGCCATCTATTTTGTGAAGTGCACCAGACCCTCCTGCAGCAAAACACCCACACAACATGATGCTGCCACCGCTGTGCTTCAAGGTTGGGATGGTGTTCTTCGGCTTGCAAGCATCCCCTTTTTTCCTTCAAACATAAAGATGGTCATTATGGCCAAATAGTTATATTTTTGTTTCATCAGACCAGAGGACATTTCTTCATGTACAGTTGCAAACCGTAGTCTGGCTTTTTAATGGCGGTTTTGGAGCGGTGGCTTCTTCCTTGCTGAGCAGCCTTTCAGCTTATGTCGATATAGGACTTGTTTTACTGTGGATATAGATTCTTTTGTACCTGTTTCCTCCAGCATTTTCACAAGGTCCTTTGCTATTGTTCTGGGATTGATTCGCTCCAAAGTACGTTCATCTCTAGGAGACAGAACAAATCTCCTTCCTTAGCGGTATGATGGCTGCGTGGTCCCATGGTGTTTATACTTGCGTACTATTGTTTGTACAGATGAACGTGGTACCTTTAGGCGTTTGGAAATTGCTCCCAAGGATGAACCAGACTTGTGGAGGTCTACAATTTTTTTCTGAGGTCTGATTTCTTTTGATTTTCCCATGATGTCAAGCAAAGAGGCACTGAGTTTGAAGGTAGGCCTTGAAATACATCCACAGGTACACATCCAATTGACTGAAATTATGTCAGTTAGCCTATCAGAAGCTTCAAAAGCCATGCCATAATTTTCTGGAATTTCCCAAGCTGTTTAAAGGCACAGTCAACTTTGTGTATGTAAACCTCTGACCCACTGGAATTGTGATACAGTGAATTAATTATAAGTGAAATAATCTGTCTGTAAACAATTGTTGTAAAAATGACTTTTGTCATGCACAAAGTAGATGTCCTTTAACGGCTTGCCAAAACTATAGTTTGTTAACAAGACATTTGTGGAGTGGTTGAAAAATGAGTTTTAATGATGTATGTAAACTGAATGCATGTAAACTTCCGACTTCAACTGTAGCTCTGTTCCAGGGCATTATCATGGTGCTTTTTCGTGCTGGTCCAGGGCATTAGTGTGCGTTCCTCCACTACGTAGTGGAGCTCGGTGCTATCATCAAACAAAATGAATGAAGATTATGCAGTGGAGGAGAGAGCTGGTGAGAGAGTGAGAGGAGATTGAGAAAGAGAGATTGAGTTTTAAATAACCTTTATTGCGTCTGGGAACCCACAACACGATAAACACTCATACAAAACCATGGTTACACATCAATTAAAAACACAACACCAAATCTTCCTCCACAGTAACTAAACACAACAGCCTCTGAATACCCGATATACTCATAAACAGATCAATATTTTTAACCATTTTGTAATAGGCAAACTCAACACTCAGTCTTGCTGCAAACATCCCCTCCATCATTCCCACCACATCCACAGACCCCTGTCCCCGAATACTGTTCTTTCGTGTCTTCCATATTGCTAATTTAGCTAACCCTGACACAAAATTAAGCAAAATAACTACACCCCTTCGACTAAACCTATACTGTAGCCCAAATATAAACTGTATATAATATAAACCAAATATAAACAGAGCTGAAAACCAGCTAGTGATCAGGTCAATCATCCTGACCAACCTGGGACACTGTAAGAACAGATGTGCACAGAATGGACACCCTTTCCCAACAGTAGGATCCAGGTGTACCAGATGCATATTGGTGGCTATGGCTCCATGTTTCATCCTCCACTGGAGGTCAGCTGTCCTCTTTTCAATAGGCAATTTGTATACAGACCGCCAACAGCCTTTTGGGGAGGCACCTGGACCAAACACCCCCACCCACCTCGTCGATTTTACCCCTTCAAAGGGTAGAAGCACGGGACACTTTTACACATTATGTACATGGCCTTCTTTCCCACCGCCTTGAACTCCCCCAGCTCCGGGGTATGGATGAAAATCAGCATCCCCACGTCCTCCTCGAATGCCCCCGCCGCAGCACTAACATTCAGCGCAGGGAACACATAATCCAGACCCTCCGTTCACCGATCAGAATTGGAAGTGTCAATCACATACTGCCGATGAAGTACTGGCAAGGAATTGAAGACATCAGCTACGACCTTCCTCAGTAGGCGAGATGATCAGATCCCGCTCTTTCTCCCAGCTCCTCCAACGATCTGCTCCTGCTCCGCATCAGATGACCCAGCTTGGTACACCCCACACCTGCAGGCATGAACGTAGGCTGGCTGAACCCATAGCACAGGACTGGATGGCAGTGTTGTAAAAAAAATAGGCTCTTCAAAAAGCCACATCCCTGGTGGCGTGCCGGCCTTACGGGACTTGACAAGAACTATCCAAGCCTGCATAACAGACTCATAAAATGGAGTCAAGCCAGACAAATCACCCCCCTCTAGCTTTAAGAGGAAAATATGCTTGTCTAAGCCCAAACAGCCCGCTCTCCTCATCAATGTGTAGGCTGTGTCGACCCAGCTAGAACAGTCACTGTACAAGAGTCTCTGGGCTGCTTGAGGCCGGAAAGCCATGATCCTGGAAGAAATGTCCACCCTCGTGCAGTGGCAGGCACAGGGCCGCAGCTTTAATCCAATGTTGTCCAGACCAAAATACATTGACACGGGTCCTCTGAAGTTCTTGTATCAGACACCCCGGTGGCCGTAAAATCATTAGTCTGTGCCACAGGGTAGAGACAGCTAGATTTTTGGCAACCAGAACCCTTCCTCTATAAGACAGCTGGGGTAACACCCATTTCCACCTTGACAATCTGGCACACACTTTCCCTACTACACCCTCCCAGTTATTTTTCTGAAAGACATTGGAGCCTAGAAAACCCCCCAAAGTCTTCATCCCATCTCTGCCCCACTGAAGCCCCCCTGGTAACCATGGAGCGGACCCCGTCTGAAGCAGACCTGCCCACAACGACTCGCTTTTTCCCAAATGACTCTTGCTGAGGAGGCCCCCTCATACACCTTTAGAGCATTTGAGAGAACCTTAACAACCTCAGCCCCTGTAATATAAACTGTCACGTCATCTGCATACGCAGACAGTGCTATCATTACTCTTGGCACAGAGAAACCAGTAAGCCTCACTCTTAAAAAACAAAGCATTGATTCAATTGCCAGACAAAATAACTGCCCTGAAATTGGGCATCCCTGCCTGATACCCCTTTGAACAGGGTTGTGGCAACTTAAACCACCCCTCACCTTCATCATACATGAGGCCCCAGCATACAGTCAACTCATGCAAGACAAAAAAGCATCCCCAAACCCAAAGGCTTTCATTGTTTTGAACAAGTATTGGTGGTCCACACGGTCAAAGGCCTTTTCCTGATCCAAAGAAAGTAAACCCACATTCACATCAGACAGTTTACACATTTTTAAAACATCTCTTATTAAAAACAAGTTATAAACAATAGAGCGGTCAGGTACACAGTAAGACTGGTCCTTGTGGAACAACAGCCCCAGATACTCTTTCAACCTGTTTGAGAGACATTTATATACAATTTTATATTCTGCACACAGCAATGCAACAGGTAGGCAATTTTTTAGAAGAGACAAATCCCATTGGCGCCATGTTCAGAAATGCCACATTGGCGCCATGTTCAGAAATGCCTCCAAAATATCCGGAGAAATTGCAGAGAGCCACATCAAATAACAGAAATACTAATCATAAATTTTGATTAAAGATACATGTTTTTACATAGAATTAAAGATAAACTTGTTCTTAATGTAACCGCTGTGTCAGATTTCAAAAAAGCTTTACGGCAATAGCACAATATTCAATAATCTGAGAACAGCGTTCAGCCACAAAAGGAAGCCAGTTACCCGCCAAATTGTGGAGTCAACAAAAGTCATAAATAGCATTATATATCTTCACTTCCCTTTGCTGATCTTCGTCGAAATGCACTCCCAGGACTCCCACTTCCACAAGAAATGTTTGTTTTGTTCGGTAATGTCCATCATTTATGGCCATATAGCTACTTTTGTTAGCGCGTTTGGTAAACAAATCCAAAGTCACGAAGTGCATTCACTAAAAGCAGACGAAATATCTAAAAGCTCCGTAACAGTCAGTAGAAACATGTCAAACGATGTATTGAATCAATCTTTAGGATATTTTTAACATAAATCTTCAATAATGTTCCAACCGGAGAATTCCATTGTCTTCAGAAGTGCGATGGAACAGAGCTCCGTCTCATGTGAACGCGCATGGTCAGAGCATGGTCAGCTCATGGCAGACATTACTCATTCCCCTATCCTTCGGCCCCACTTCACAGTAGAAGCATCAGACAAGGTTCTAAAGACTGTTGACATCTAGTGGAAACCGTAGGAAGTGCAAACTGAACCATTTCCCACTGTGTATTTGATAGGCGATGAGTTGAAAACCTACAAACCTCAGATTTCCCACTTCCTGGTTGGATTTTAGCTTCAGAAGCAAGCCAGCAGTGGTATGCAGGGTGGTATGCTGCTGGCAATATTGTAATTCATACGTGTGTAATAAGCACAGTAAAGGGATAGAACAACTTAAACATAAATGTGAATAATTTTCTTTGCATGCAAATATCAGCTTCTTGTTCTCGAGTTCATTCATTCATCTTCCGGGTTGGAGCGAGCGGTCGCATTCGCACTTTGGTCCGCAGGTAGTATAACTTTTCATTACATTTCATTACATTTCATTATAGTACAACGATTTGATTTGTCTAATCTTAGCAATTTCTTCTTAGCTAGCTACATAGCCGTCTTTGTATCAAAGATAATTGCGTAATTATCGTATTTCGTCGTCCTAACGCAGTCTACACTGCTATCTGCCCAGCAGCTAGCCAGCTAGCCAGCTAGCAAACGTCCACCGTCTACCGAATAGCAGCACTGTAGCAACTATTACACCCAACTGAACGACTTGATTAGTGTAGTGTTAGCTAGCTACATAGTTGTCTTTGCTGTCTTCGTATCCAAGATAATTGTGTAGTTTAGAGTGTGTAGTTTTAGAGTGATTATCTTAATCTACCGAGGTTAGCTAGCCAGCTATTTGTCGTCCTTAACGTAGGAGACACTGCTAGCTAGCCAACAGCTAGCCAACGTCTACCGAATAGAACTTCCGCACTCAACAACCCGGTCGCATTCCGCTTCGCTCCACAGGTAGTATCACATTTTCATTTCATTTCATTACAGTACAACGGTTTGATTTGTTTGATCGTAGCTAGCTACATAGCTAGCTACATAGCCGTCTTTGTATCAAAGATAATTGTGTAGTCTAGAGCGATTTTCTAGGTTAGCTAGCCAGCTATTGTCGTTCTTTTAACGCAACGTAACGTAATCAACACTGCTAGCTAGCCAGCTAGCCCCCGAATAGCAGCACTGTAGATACTATTACACTCAACGGAACGACTTGATTAGTGTAGTGTCAACAACGCAGCCACTGCCAGCTAGCCTACAAAGTCAACAACTGCCAGCTAGCCTACAAAGTCAACAACGCAGCCACTGCCAGCTAGCCTACTTCAGCAGTACTGTACTGTATCATCTTAATCATTTTAGTCAATAGGATTCTTGCTACGTAAGCTTAACTTTCTGAACATTCGAGACGCGTTGTCCACTTGCCACTCCAATCTCCTTTGCATTAGCGTAGTCTCTTCTGTAGCCTGTCAACTATGTGTCTGTCTATCCCTGTTCTCTCCTCTCTGCACAGACCATACAAACGCTCCACACCGCGTGGCATCGGCCACCCTAATCTGGTGGTCCCAGCGCGCACGACCCACGTGGAGTTCCAGGTCTCCGGTAGCCTCTGGAACTGCCGATCTGCGGCCAACAAGGCAGAGTTCATCTCAGCCTATGCCTCCCTCCAGTCCCTCGACTTCTTGGCACTGACGGAAACATGGATCACCACAGATAACACTGCTACTCCTACTGCTCTCTCTTCGTCCGCCCACGTGTTCTCGCACACCCCGAGAGCTTCTGGTCAGCGGGTGGTGGGCACCGGGATCCTCATCTCTCCCAAGTGGTCATTCTCTCTTTCTCCCTTACCCATCTGTCTATCGCCTCCTTTGAATTCCATGCTGTCACAGTTACCAGCCCTTTCAAGCTTAACATCCTTATCATTTATCGCCCTCCAGGTTCCTCGGAGAGTTCATCAATGAGCTCGATGCCTTGATTAGCTCCTTTCCTGAGGACGGCTCACCTCTCACAGTCTGGGCGACTTTAACCTCCCCACGTCTACCTTGACTCATTCCTCTCTGCCTCCTTCTTTCCACTCCTCTCCTCTTTTGACCTCACCCTCTCACCTTCCCCCCTACTCACAAGGCAGGCAATACGCTCGACCTCATCTTTACTAGATGCTGTTCTCTCACTAACCTCATTGCAACTCCCCTCCAAGTCTCCGACACTACCTGTATCCTTTTCCCTCTCGCTCTCGTCAACACTTCCCACACTGCCCTACTCGGATGGTATCGCGCCGTCCCAACCTTCGCTCTCTCTCCCGCTACCCTCCTCTTCCATCCTATCATCTCTTCCCTCTGCTCAAACTTCTCAACCTATCGCCTGATTCTGCCTCCTCAACCCTCCTCTCCTCCCTTTCTGCATCTTCGACTCTCTATGTCCCTATCCTCCAGGCCGTCTCGGTCCTCCCTCCCGCTCCGTGGCTCGACGACTCATTGCGAGCTCACAGAACAGGGCTCCGGGCAGCCGAGCGGAAATGGAGGAAAACTCCTCCCTGCGGACCTGGCATCCTTTCACTCCTCCTCTCTACATTTTCCGTTTCTGTCTCTGCTGCTAAAGCACTTTCTACCACTCTAAATTCCAAGCATCTGCCTCAACCTAGGAAGCTCTTTGCCACCTTCTCCTCCCTCCTGAATCCTCCTCCCCTCCCCCCCCTCCTCCCTCTCTGCAGATGACTTCGTCAACCATTTTGAAAGAAGGTCGACGACATCCGATCCTCGTTTGCTAAGTCAAACGACACCGCTGGTTCTGCTCACACTGCCCTACCCTGTGCTCTGACCTCTTTCTCCCCTCTCTCTCCAGATGAAATCTCGCGTCTTGTGACGGCCGGCCGCCCAACAACCTGCCCGCTTGACCCTATCCCCTCCTCTCTTCTCCAGACCATTTCCGGAGACCTTCTCCCTTACCTCACCTCGCTCATCAACTCATCCCTGACCGCTGGCTACGTCCTTCGTCTTCAAGAGAGCGAGAGTTGCACCCCTTCTGAAAAACCTACACTCGATCCCTCCGATGTCAACAACTACAGACCAGTATCCCTTCTTTCTTTTCTCTCCAAAACTCTTGAACGTGCCGTCCTTGGCCAGTTCTCCCGCTATCTCTCTCAGAATGACCTTCTTGATCCAAATCAGTCAGGTTTCAAGACAGTCATTCAACTGAGACTGCTCTTCTCTGTATCACGGAGGCGCTCCGCACTGCTAAAGCTAACTCTCTCTCCTCTGCTCTCATCCTTCTAGACCTATCGGCTGCCTTCGATACTGTGAACCATCAGATCCTCCTCTCCACCCTCTCCGAGTTGGGCATCTCCGGCGCGGCCCACGCTTGGATTGCGTCCTACCTGACAGGTCGCTCCTACAGGTGGCGTGGCGAGAATCTGTCTCCTCACCACGTGCTCTCACCACTGGTGTCCCCCAGGGCTCTGTTCTAGGCCCTCTCCTATTCTCGCTATACACCAAGTCACTTGGCTCTGTCATAACCTCACATGGTCTCTCCTATCATTGCTATGCAGACGACACACAAACTAATCTTCTCTCCCCCTTCTGATGACCAGGTGGCGAATCGCATCTCTGCATGTCTGGCAGACATATCAGTGTGGATGACGGATCACCACCTCAAGCTGAACCTCGGCAAGACGGAGCTGCTCTTCCTCCCGGGGAAGGACTGCCCGTTCCATGATCTCGCCATCACGGTTGACAACTCCATTGTGTCCTCCTCCCAGAGCGCTAAGAACCTTGGCGTGATCCGGACAACACCCTGTCGTTCTCAACTACATCAAGGCGGTGGCCCGTTCCTGTAGGTTCATGCTCTACAACATCCGCAGAGTACGACCCTGCCTCACACAGGAAGCGGCGCAGGTCCTAATCCAGCACTTGTCATCTCCCGTCTGGATTACTGCAACTCGCTGTTGGCTGGGCTCCCTGCCTGTGCCATTAAACCCCTACAACTCATCCAGAACGCCGCAGCCCGTCTGGTGTTCAACCTTCCCAAGTTCTCTCACGTCACCCCGCTCCTCCGCTCTCTCCACTGGCTTCCAGTTGAAGCTCGCATCCGCTACAAGACCATGGTGCTTGCCTACGGAGCTGTGAGGGAACGGCACCTCAGTACCTCCAGGCTCTGATCAGCCCTACACCCAAACAAGGGCACTGCGTTCATCCACCTCTGGCCTGCTCGCCTCCCTACCACTGAGGAAGTACAGTTCCGCTCAGCCCAGTCAAAACTGTTCGCTGCTCTGGCCCCCAATGGTGGAACAAACTCCCTCACGACGCCAGGACAGCGGAGTCAATCACCACCTTCCGGAGACACCTGAAACCCCACCTCTTTAAGGAATACCTAGGATAGGATAAAGTAATCCTTCTCACCCCCCCCCCCCTTAAAAGATTTAGATGCACTATTGTAAAGTGGCTGTTCCACTGGATGTCATAAGGTGAATGCACCAACTTGTAAGTCGCTCTGGATAAGAGCGTCTGCTAAATGACTTAAATGTAAATATAAATGTAAATTTTTTTCTCAGGTTTTTGCCTGCCATATGAGTTCTGTTATACTCACAGACATAATTTAAACAGTTTTAGAAACTTCAGAGTGTTTTCTATCCAATACTAATAATAATATGCATATATTAGCAACTGGGACTGAGGAGCAGGCAGTTTACTCTGGGCACCTCTGAGACCTTTTCATCCAAGCTACTCAATACTGCCCCTGCAGCCATAAGAAGTTAATAGACCAGACAGGCAAGTAGCTGACTGCAGGTGAGGTCTTCAGCAGTGCGGTCAACAGTAAAATCCACAGTACAGTTCCAGTCCCCCCTAAAACCATACACTCCTCTTGGTCACACTGTCTTAAGGTTTCCTTTATTTACCAAATACAGCAATACGCTCTCTAACCTCATTAGGAGCATAAACATAAAAAAATAAAATCTGCCTTGACTAATAAAACCCGACCCGTGACAATCTCTGTTGTAGATACCACAGTCACCCTAAGCCTGAGGAAACAAAATTGCCACCCCAGCACTGAAATTATACCATGACTGAGTATATGCTGTCCCTCCCACCACATACCCCAGTCAACCTCATTAGCCTCATCACTATGGGTCTCCTGCAGAAAATCTACATTAAGCCTTTTCTGTTTTATTACTTCTAATACCCAAGCCCTCTTATTCCTGTCCCTTCCCTCATTAATATTGAGAGAACCTACCCTTAGTACCTCCATATAGAAAAGAGAAAGGAAAAGCAGAAGAAACCACAGAGAAACCAGACAAAGAGAAGAAAACACCCTACGAGGCATGATCATCATCATTGTTTTAACTTTCTCTTAACCTTACCACGTTTCCCACTACCTTTTGATGCCGTGACAGCAGTAACACAGTTCCTCAAGCGAAAACTCTTCTTCTCACTCAACTGTTCTAATCCCACCGTCTTCTGTAACATCACAGCTGACCTCACAAACTTATCATCATAAAATAAATCTGCCAATTTGACAGATTTCCCAAAAGTCTTACCCAGGAATGCATTTACCTCCTCTAGATTGTAAATTGAGTCATCACCAGCTGCTATCATATCAAGAGAGATATCCATATCCTTCTCCTGATCCTCCTCAACTGAGGCCACATCTGACTCCCCTCAGCCACATCCCTCTCAACACTCCCCACTTGCACCCCATCACTCGTTCCGGGAATCTCCTCCACTACCTGGGATACTAGCCCCACCTGAACCCCCTCCTCTACCCCATTACTCGTAGTGGGCATCTCATCCAATACCTGGGAGACTAGCTTCACATGAACCCCCTCCTGTAACCCATCACTTGTACTGGGCACCCCCCCAGTCTGAGGAAATTGCTCTCCAGATCCGTACTTACCTCCTACAACAATATTTTTCTGCTCCATAACATTCCCCTCTGGTACAAGTTGTAACTCTTGTTCCTCAGCAACAGGTGCTTGTGACTGCTCTACCACTGTCGGGCCACCTCTCCTTACATCAGTGGGCCCAGGCGTTACGAGGACCTCCTGCGCCCCTCCCTCCGCCTTCTCCCTTTTCGCTTATGGCCAACATCCCCACACTCAAAACACCGTTGACTACCCATACTAGCATAAACCATATACAGTCTGTTGTCATACTTGACTTTAAACGATAACTCCAAAGACAGCTCCGGTGAGTCCAAAAACATAAACACCTGTCGCCGAAACGACATAACCTGTTTCAGAGCCGGGTGTTTGCAACCTAACGGGACAATCTTAATTGAACTTGCAAACTTCCCAAACCGCAATAACTCACGCTCCAATAGCTCATTGGGAATAAACGGCGGTACATTCGAAATCGTTACCCTTGTTGACGGAGAAAAAAGCGGCGTAACTTGAATAAACCTACCTTTAAGAGGTACGCCATGCTCAACCATCCGATCAACAAGACACTCTTCTTTAAGAAAAAACACCACCGCTTTATTCATCCGTCACGCATAAGCAACATTCTCATAGCCTACCTTTTCTCCTACCGCGACCAGAAACTCCTCCACAGTGACATTAGCTTCAGTAACACACCTAAAGCCGTGCCGAAGTGACAGGGACGGCGTCTCCATGTGGGTCGCCATCCCCGCCAAAGCTAGGACAATTTCAACAAGAAAAACAATATACTTAATTCAACCACAACAAAAAAAATTTAACAATCACCTTAATCATGCATAGGAAAAGGAAAACCACCAAGAGAAGTAAAACTAGAAAGAAAAAACTGGCGATCTAACTCCAGACAACACTCGCTCATACAATTCCCAGCATGCACCAAACACTCCCAGCATGCAGAGAGAGAAAGAGATTGGCAGACAGAGAGAGAGGAAGATTGAGGTGGTCATTTTGCCAGCATACAGGGCTTATTCTTTGAATATATTATGCAGACATTCAGATATCTGTTCACTCCAGCGGAAACAATCCGTATTGGAATCCAGCCGCTCATCTGGAAAAGGCGCTCATTTAGTCACACATACGAATGCAACAAGATATCACAGATTCACGTCATTTCTTGACATCCTTGGACAAACATCTATTTTTGACAAGTAAACTGAGTTAATCTCCCATCATCTTGTATTTAGGCACACATCTCCCACATAAACTCCAGATAATTTAAGCATATTAGCCACACAGAAACAACTCTACGGTTAAGTTACGGCATTCATTCCGACTGGGATAAGTTAAATGGGAAGGGCAGTTTTTTTGATGATATTTCCACACTATGAAGTCAAAAAGTGGAATTTCAACCTGTTCAGGTGGGATGGAATTTTTTGCCGCCGCATAATGTTACAAGGCGAACTGACAACAACCTTTCATTGCAGTCTGGTTTCTTTATTGGCTTTCAACATCGGAATTCAAGAGTGTTTACTCATTAGAAAAATGTCAATAAATTTAGCAAAATTATGAATATACTTTGTGATGATACTGAATATTACACCATGGGCCATTGCATCATAGGCCTAACACAACAAGCAATACTAAGTATGTGTTTGGCCTCTGAAATGCAGAAGCCTATAGTTAGCCCTGTAGATAATCATGGCATTCTGCAATGAATAGATGGCAGACAGGGTATAGGCCAGGATGGTCTCACATGCAAATAGGCTGTTCTGGTCAAATTAGCATAATAAAAAAATCCCCGTAAAAAGACCACGAGACATCCCGAAAATCGGTCTTCTCACAAATCGTCTGTAGCGTTCGAACGGTTTTTACCTAGAAACGATTATGACCCCTCTATGGAAAAATGAGACTCTAAAGAACACGATGGTGGTCTCCATTTCTGCATCTTGGGACTCATCTGAAGTTGGTACAGCTGATCTGCCAACTTCAGTCTGTAGCGTCCGAACAGTTTGGGCTACACACTACTATGACCCCTCTGTGGAAAGGTTTTGCTCTAGGACGCCCACAGGCCTCACAAGACTTGTCTTAAGGTCACCCGGTACCATTTGAAAAAATGAATGGAAGTATACAGTAACAGTCAACATTTTTCATACAACTACTTATTCTAAGATTTTTCTTTATTTGGACTATTTTCTACATTGTAGAATAATAGTGAAGACAACACTATGAAGTAACACATATGGAATCCTGTAGTAACCAAAAAAAGTGTTAAACAAATCAAAATACATTTCATATTGAGATTCTTCTAAGCAGCCACCCTTTTCCTTGATGACAACTTTGCCCCCCCCCCCCCCCCCCCCCCCGGACCTGCACTTCTCGACAAGGTGCCTAGGTGTTGGGTCAAAGTCGCTGCAATATGCTTAAGCGAGTACACACTCCTGTGCCTTTGCTACCCTTTCACACACTTGTCATCACCTCTTGGCGTAAGCGTCTGAAAAAAAACACACTCCTTTCACACACTCTCACACCCTTCTTCCTGTCCCTTGTCCTCAGGTGTAAGTGTAACCTGCATTCGTCGCTGTGCCTGCTGCAAGAGGGGAACCTCCAGTGTCAGTGTGAACACAACACCACGGGACAGGACTGTCAGCGCTGCAAGAAGGGCTTCAAGGCCAAGTCCTGGAAAGCTGGCTCCTACCTGCCCACACCCAACGGATCTCCCAACACCTGTACGTATCCCCCATTTATACAGTAGAGTTCTATTCAATTCTGTTTCTATTCATTTATTTTCTATTCCTTGAATGCTTTGAACAGGACCCACTTACATAGCTCACTCATACAAGGTGAATTGTATTATATTCTTTACAGGTCCCAATTAGTTCAATTATGAGAGTTTTACAGTATGTTGGAAACTTTTATGATCTTTTACATAAAATATTATGTTCTTATGTTCTTTTTGATGATTAATATTTCATTGAACCATCTGTGAAGGATGCATGTGGTTCCCCAGACTTCTCCAACTAATTTCCTGAATGAAATGAGAGATAAAGAGACAGAGTTGTTTTTCTCTTACCCAGTGCATAATTTGTAAATCGGGAGGTGACGGAACAAATAGTGAGCGCGAGAGTAGGGTTACCTGGGGGGCTCTGAGGTTCTGGAACATTGTTAGCCTATAGTTTCCTGGAAAAGTTTGGCCTTTTATAAACGCATTTGATAAATAATGCAATTGTACATAATTTTAAATGACTGGAGACTTAGCAGAGTCTTTTTAAGACTGCACACAATATCAAAATGACAGGCTACTTTGACACTGACAAACTGAGAATCTGAAATCAATAAAAACAACCTTGTCTTGAATCCATTAATAGCCTGGGCCTAGGTGTGTGGAGACATTGTACAATATGAGGAGGAAAGTATAGCTCTAACAAAGCTCACTCGCCGGCGATGTCCGATGCACTCTCTCTTGTTTTACTTTGTACCTAGGCTACTGTTCGCTAGGCCTGTTTGGATGTTGCTCAAATATTTTAGCAGCATACAGACAGATTAGAGACTTCTCTTTTCATCTGAAGACATTTGCTTTCCAACCTGTGTTTTCCCGCGATTTTATTTGAAATATTGCAAAAGGCCTGTTTTGGCTGCATGCTGTTCACTGACAGATTTGCTGCGCTTTCCTGACACCTTGTGATTGGCATAGACACAATTCACAGCTAGGCAATTTTTCTTAAGGGAACTATTGATCCTCTATGGCTAAATTATAGGCAAACTCCTGGTGGAGTGTTCTGAATTATTTAATATATTTCTGAACAGAGAGCATTAGTCCTATTTCTATAACTTTGACAAATGTATTTCAATTTATCAGAGGTACTGCAGCACAAATCCCACGGCTATGATTCAATATGGAAAACATAACAAAATATTTCCACGAGAGGTACTGGATCCTGGCAAATAGGTTCCGTAACAACTAGGGGTGCCAGATCCTGTACCTCAGAGCAGAGAGCAGTGTAGTGTGTGTGTGGGGGGGGGGGGGGGGGGATCTTGTTGGAGAATGTACTGTTGCTCGCACTGGCGATGATAAAATAATAATCTAGGCCAGGCAGCACCACCCATCCTGCCATAACCCCCCCAACCCCTCCTCTGCCTCCCTCCGTCCACCACTGCGGAGCGCCCTCCCTGCCTCCCAGCCTGGACTCTTCTGTCAGCTCTCTGGCAGATCAAGCCTACTCTGGGGGCGGCCCAACTCCCCTGGCACTTGCCTGGTGGCGAGAGCCTATGCCTCCCCTATCATCCCATGATCAGAGAACCAGAGTTGGGCAGAGTTGGGCAGAGAACAGGGGGCCTGGATGAACAGATTTGAGTGGTGTTCTACTGCAGAGGATCTAGTAGCAAACTGCATACAGATCAGAGTTCCTCTGTCCTCATCCCACAGACTGTGCAGGCTTTTGTTCCACCCCCAGCGCCAACACAACTGATTTAACTAATTAATGGCCAAATTATTAATGGTAGTTGATTGGTTGTATCAGGTGTGTTGGTGATGTTGGGCTGGAGCAAAAGCCTGAACACTCCTGTAGGTACCCAACAAGGTCAGGCCAGGATTGAAGAACGCTGATATACAGCTTTTTGAGTTTTGTTTTAACGCACAACACACACAAGATCATTCTACAGAGTTTGATAAACAAGGTCGGGGAAGACTGCATAAATAAACAGATACTTATCCTCTTTTTCTTCTTCCCTCTCCCCCTCTCTCTCCCTTTTTTTCAGGTGCAATCGCTGGTGCCCCCACGGGCGGTGGTTCTAGTAAGTAATAACAAGCCAAGAAGAGGATGTTGCATCCACATTCTCTCTCTCTCTCACATTCCCTCCATCTAACTCTCTATTGTTCCATATCTCTGTTCTTCAGCTTCCGCTCTTCTTCTTTTGTCGGTTGCAGTGCTGGACTTGTCTTCTATGTCATTGATAGGACTCCCTGTACTGTCGCCACCACGGCATCGATATGTCCTTTTTTATCCCAGCTACGCTAGCTTCCACTGCAGGAATCTTTTCACAGTTCTGTCTCTCTTATGTTAGAATGAAGTCACTGGTGGAGAGGCATGGGAGAGAAAAAGAGAATGAAATAGAAGAGGGGGAAGAGAGAGAGCAGGGGAATGTGTGCTGTAATGCGATGTGTGTGTGTGTGTGTGTGTGTGCGCGTGTGCGCGTGTGTGTGTGGGTGTGTGTGAGAGAGAGAGGGAGAGAGGGATAGGAAGTGAGTATGAAAGGGAGAGAGGGGGAGCAGGGGAATGTGTAAGTGTGCTGTAATGCGGTGTGATTGTGGGTGAGGAGCTCCTAGCGGAATGAATAAAAGGGAATTTGATTAGGGATACTCTCTGTGGAGACACTCTCAGCTCAGAGCGCTTAGACGGAAATGATCAGCAAAGTGGCAACATCAAACCTGACAGACAGCACTGGCCTCTCCTGGTTAGTCTACAGGACTGACTGGGCCGTCGTTGCCTTTTTTTGCACGGAATTGATCTTTTTCACAAAATATAGCATGTTACAAACGGCACCCCATAGGACTGACTAGGGAACTTTGGGGTTAAGACAGACTTGTAAAACTTAGACAATTATTAGACTTGGCTTAAAGCTATTCATGGATAAAAAAATATGACATATGCTTTTAGACTAGTCATATGTAGGACTAGCCAATGTTGTAGTGCAGGGGTAGGCAACCATGACCTGGAAGACCAGGTGTGTTGAATTTAGGCAATCACTGAACTGATCAATTAGCTCAGTTGGTCAGGGCTGCGTTCAGTACATGAAAATGTAATGTAATGTTCAATTTAACCGAAGCGGTGCTGTACTGAGCGACCAGTTGAAAAACCAGACGGGTTGGGTTGTGGGTTCAAAATGTACCGCTGCTCTTTAAATAAGTCACTCGTTGCCTCAAGCCACACCCCGGCACACCCACTAAATGGACCAAACGTATCTCAAAGTCTGTTCAAGAACGTTTTGGGAAAACGTGTCGTTCAGTACAAACCATTCCGCAATGTAACAAACGTTCAAGCGCACCCCTGGTTTAGGGCCTAGTTGGAACAAAATCCTGCAGTACCTGTGGCACTCCAGGAACAGGGTTGCCTACCACTGCTGTAGTGTTTCAGTGGATTCTTTGAGTGGGGAGGGGGGATGTTTTGTTTGTTGGTCAACTTGGAATCTGTTTTCTCACAGAAGTGTCAGAAACTTTGCCTTTGACCACCACAATAACTACTTCAGCCCCCACTACAACCTCCATAACTGAAAGTGAACCTGCAACTACAACCGTATACCCCACTACCACACCAGAACCAGACCCGACCACAACCACTACTCAGGAAGCTTCTGCTACTACTACTCAGGAAGGTGGGCACCTAGAGGAGATAGAGTTAGTGGTAGTGGGTAGAGTAGATATAAGTACAGTAGAAAGATATAGACTTATCATAGACAATACTTGTGTGTGTGTGTCATGTGTGTGTGCCCATGCACACGTGTGTGCGTGTGTGCATTATCATTAAAGTGGACTCTCTTTTGTCAAACCATCCATCATCTTGGTTGACATTAATGCCAGATGTGGCGTGTCCATCCATAGGAGAGAGTGGACAGGTTGGCTGGATTCTTTCTGATTGACTGGATTTGAGGAGCCCCTATCCGACAGGACCAAACACTCTGTCAAGACCGTGAATATAAAGTGGTCCTCAGAACCAGGTCTAGTTCCGACTGACAACGGTCCTAGGTTAAATTTAAACCTGACATCCTGGGAGCCAGAGGGCCTATCGTGTTCCTCCGGAAAAGCACTTAGTGTGTAGGGAGGAGGGAGGGAGAGGACGGCGAAAGAGGGAATGCCAGGAACGTCGTGTCTGATGTCGTCAGAATTTTCTTTGAGGAAATCCATGAAATGCTGTCGTTGAATTGCACAGCACTTTTCTGTATTTTAAGGCCGATGTCAAGAGCTCCTATAGAGTCACTGATGAGCTGGGATTGAGGAGCAGCTAACTGAAGCTTTAAAACATTAAAAAGAAACAGTCGTCTCGTTACCGGTCTGGCGTGCATCTGTGTGTTTATGGATGGCTCAGCGAAACTCATAAATCATCCTCCCGGGGATCCAAGCTCTCACTCACTCACTCACTCCTCCCCCATTTCCCCATCACCTCCCTACAGGTAGAGTGCATGCTGTGCCATGACCAGGAGTCCACCCCCTTCTCATGGGTCTAAGAATAAAACACCCGATAATTCCAAGTCCAGTCATAACAAACGTGTGTGCGTGCGTGTAGGCACGGGTTTGCTTCTTCCCTGCAGAAAGAATGCACATTCTATCCACACGGGTTTGTCTGCAGAGTTAGAGAAGTGTGTCATACTTAAATAAGCCACAAGAGGCAGTGCTGTACCATGAATACAGTCGCGGGTAAATGGCGTTGTTTGGCCCGACACAATAGCCGTCATCATGGTAGCATTCACATTCATGTAGAAGTGTTTAGAAACATATTCTATTTTTATTTACAATAAAAGTGACACCAAAATGACAGTACATTATTTACTATTCATTTCTATTGGGCACAAAATAATCTGAAACACAATGTGAAATTATGTACTTTCTAAACGGTTCACCCAATATGGATGAAAATACCCTCAAATTAAAGCTGACAGTCTGCACTTTAACCTCAAAGTCAATTCAAATCCATGTTATCATTTCAAATCCAAAGTGCTGAACTACAGAGCCAAAACAACAACAAATGTGTCGCTGTTCAAATACTTTTGGAGCTCACTGTAGGAAAAGGGAAATGGGATACCTAGTCAGTTGCACAAATGAATGCAATTCAAACAAAATGTGTCTTCCGCATTTAACCCAACCCCTCTGGATCAGAGAGCTGCAGAGGGCTGCCTTAATCTGTAGATCCACTCTCCCTTATTAGTCTCATGGGCCTCCCTCCCCCAGCCAGTCAGCCGGTCAGTCTCTGCTACTGAGCATGCTCAGATGGACAGGGGATTAGTAGTCCAGTGGCCAGCCAGAAGGATCTGCAGAGCTCTGACCCCATTGGTCAATTTGGCCAGATGGGTGTGGGGAGGGGAGAGGAGAGGAGGGCTGGTCAGAGGGAGAATCTCAATTGCATTCTACTCGCGTCCTCTCTCGTTGCCTCCTTTTCAAAACTCATTGGAGGAGAAGGTCAGAGGGGAGGGATCTTTGGCTTTCTCATGCAATGGGATTTGAGAAGGAGACGAGGAGAGGACACGAGGAGTATGCAATTGAGATTCTCCCAGAGAGACCAAATCCTTGGGCCCGCTTGACCCCTCCCCTTCCTAAATCTGCCTTTGCAGATAGAGGCCTTGGCAGGTCAAGCGGCAATCCCTATCTACTAACTAAAAAACACAGACACTTGCTGCGCAAGCTTACAAACTGCCACCATCTTGTATGTCTATCCTCCTCTGCTCTAGTAAAAGTCCAGTAGGACTCAACTTTGCATAAACATGACCATTTATTAAACCCAGAGAAATCAAAACCTAATAACAATGTAGTCTGTAGGAGAACAAATGTTCAGAAAAACCAACCTGTCACTCATCTGGGTGTTATTAGGTGTTCTGGGAACGTTATCTCGATCCCTCCCTGAATCACATTACCATTGTTAGCGTTGAGCAAATGGCTGTCTAGCACCGCAGTAACAAATGACAGGGACACCAAAACTGGCAGGTGGCATTAAATGTTATTGTGATAATTTATCACAATCAACAACAACAAAAAATATCAGAGGGCTAATATTAATAGTATGCATTCCCGTCTAATCTTAGCTAAGAGTTGACTGCGTCACTTCTTGTTTTTATAAGAAACATTAACGTGTTGGAATTTCCAAATTGTTTGCATAGTCAACTTACAGCACTGCCACACACACTTACCCCACCGGACATAACACCAGGGGTCTTTTCACAGTCCCCAGGTCCAGATCAAATGCAAGGAAACGTACAGTATTATACGCCATTCCATCTTATATAGAGCAAGTGAACAGCAAACCTAGTTTAAAAAAACAAATAAAGCAACATCTCACGGCACAACGCCTCTCCCATGTGACCTACTTGTTGTGTGTATGTACTAACGTGTATGTGTAACTGATAGATGCACACACACACACACTACATGTTCATGTTTTTAAATGGTTGTTGCCATTGGCATCAGCTAATGGGGATCCTAATAAATCATATCAAATAACAGTGTGTCATTGGACGTACTAAGTCTATGGCAGCACTCAAGGGGCTTTCGTTTTTGAGCTCTCCCCGTAGATTTTGCGGTGACATAGTGTCCCCATGAGTGACAGAACACTGAGCCAATCACGGTGCAACTAGAGAACGTTACCAAACCCTACACTCTGTATTTTCCACTGGCTGCCCCACCATCACAGAAAGCACTGAGCTAGGCGAAAACACCTGCATTTTAGAGCTTCCTTACTCAAGAAAGCAAAAAAGAGACTATATTTGTATGCAGCTTTTTTTGTAAAACAAAAAATGTAGGCAAAAAATGTTTTACATTGTTTGTGACACATATTAATGCCAAAATAACAGGCAAAACCGGCAACAAAAACAATTTATATGTTTTGCTTTTTTTTTTTTTTTTGCTAAACAGGTGGGGCTCAAGGGGCTCTGCCCCACCTGCCCTGTTTGATTAGTCACCAATTGCCTATAGTTATCCACAGACTATACACTCTCAGAAAAAAGGTTCAAAAAGGGTTATTTGTGGAGGGACCTACCAAGAACCGTTTTGATCTGAAGAACTGCTTTTGGAAGACAAAGGTTATTTTCCAAGGCAAAGGGTTCAATCCAGAACCTTTAACATCCTAAGAAGCGTTTTTTGGAAGAAGTATTATTTGATGATTCCTTAGAAGGCAAGAAGGATTCTTTGGAAGGCAAGAAGGATTCTTTGGAAGGCAAGAAGGATTCTTTGGAAGGCAAGAAGGATTCTTTGGAAGGCAAGAATGGTTCTTTGGAAGGCAAGAAGGGTTCTTTGGAAGGCAAGAAGGGTTCTACACATATATAATATTTCCCGGCATGCTCTATTGCAGGGCGATTTTAATATCTGTGTTTTTTCATGTACATTGAATGATTGATACATTTTATGCTACACAAAGATAAATAGCATACATTTTTCTAAACTAATCAAATCTGTTAGAAGTTTGACTTATTGCACCCGTTACTGAGATAGTTGCTCCAGTTTAGATTTTAGAGGTAGTCAGTATTCAATCTTCCCTACCCTGGCAGTCATTTTGAATGCAGGTTGCGGGTGAATACAAATTCCAACTGTTGGATATCCTAACTCTGGCTTGATTCCTATAGGAATTACAAATCACTTTGCAACCCAGCATGATGTGACTTGCAGGACTTGCATGTAAACCAAGAGTTTCCCAACACCACTGTGTTATGGTAAAACTAGGCCATCAAAGTAAGGCCTTGTGATATATGTAATGTATTGTCATAAAGTTCAATTTTATTGATAACATTCGCCTAGATCAGGTTTTCTTAAACTATAGTTTGGGACCCAAATTGGGCCCTGAGCATCTATTTCTTCTTAATTTGGGTTGTTTGAGGACAGTACATTTCTCGTTTGGGTCTCGAGCTGAAAAAGCTTAAAACGGCAGCCATCTCCTCTGGCGCCATTATTATAATGTATCTAATTCTGACCTAGATACTCATTTGGTGAAATCCACAGGCCTTTAAAAGGAAAGAATTTAACAACCATGTCTGCTGTCACTAATACTGCTTTCACAGAGTATTTAGCCTTCAGAAAAATGTGGGCGATGTTTATATGACAAACAGGCACCTTTTATACCTCCCGTGCACATGCCGGCATACAGTGTTAGTACTGGTGTGCAGATGTGGGTGGATGTCTATTTTAATAAATCCATTGAGAATATACACCATCAAAAATAAACCCATTATTAATTCATTTAGGCAGGTCCTAAAAAACATTATAAGACTAATAAAATGTATTTTAAAATGTTTAATTAGGCCCATGTTGCGAGTCTGTGCAGCCATGGATTCCAAAACGTCTGTGTACGCTATCCCTGATGCACTAAAAATGAAGTATGAATAAGCTTCATGCGACATCTTTTTGAATGCGAACCCATTACACATTTTTGAGTGCCATCCAAATGAAATCAATAGTTTGTTATTTTGTTAATTAAACAGACAAGACACCCAATCACAGTCAAAACACATATATTTTATAGTTAGAATATAATGGAATATAACAGAATAAAATACAACAAATATTTTTCCCACGCAACTTGTGTCATGGGAACGTCTGGAACAGCTGTCATATAAAACAGTTATATTTTGAAACAGAGCCCAAGCCCATGCTTTTTTTAAATCCACATTTCGTCTCTTTCCTACCCTCACCCCTCTTTGTTAGGGAGTCTTACCTTCATCATAATACTGATAGAAAATAATCGCAATCCTATTTTCAAATGCATGTGAGTCTCGTTCATATTTCACAACCTCCGCGGGCTTTTGGAGTTGCCCATGTGATTAAGCAAAATAATAGGCCTACACATGATTTAGGCTACATTATTACATGCTAAATGTTTCTGATAAGTTATAGATGAGCAACTAATAGATAAGCTACCACCTCGACTTATTTTCCCAGCCAGAAACCAATTAGCCAAATATCCTATACAGACAGAGATCCAGTGAAACAAGTCCGTGAAGTCACAGGCTTTTGGTTGGGAGTAGGCCTAGGCTACTAAGTGACTGCGAGTGAAGAGCAAAATTATCCATTTGTTAAGCTACATAACATGACAAAATGTTCTAATAAATTAGCCAACTAGACAAGATGATCATAGGCAGCACTCACCTCAACTTAGTTAACCTTTTCCCAGCGTAATTGTAGCCTAACCAATATCCAAACGGAGATTCGGGGAAAACTAAAATCAGACATTTATTGATTTACCAAGACGAGTCCCCACGCTTGTCTCAAAGCAGCGTGATGGCGTAAAAACGATGCTGAAATTATCATCTAGATCAGGGTTTCCCAAACTCGGTCTTGTTATTAATGCTTTAACACAAAGAGCTTTGTAGTACACTAGTGCATGGGTTCCCAAACTAGTGCATGGGTTCCCAAACTGGGGTCCGCAGCGGTACTGCGGCAATATTCAATATTGCTAGCAACAACAGATTAAATGAATTTGGCCAAGGGGTCTGTGAAACAAGTTTAGAGTGTGCAATACAATACAATGTAATATTATTCATCTACAATATAGGCTACCCTTATATGCACAACAGGGCCTGGGAGGCTCACAGGGATCCATGGTAGTAAAAATGTGCACTATAATTTAAACTTTGAAACTACAAAATTGTCTCTCTGCCCCATGGGACAATGTGTAGAATTGCAGGAATGTGCTTTTAAACTGCATTTTTTTCTCTCTGTTCCATGGAAAATTGTGTAGAATTGCAGGAAATTACCGTGAAAAAAGCAATAGAAAGGATCCCCGATGCTAAGAGGGGGGCCTTTAAAATGTTAATACTCACACACATACTGTCAGCCTGAAGTGGACCATTAGTATTGCAATCAGTGTTCTCTTACCACAACAGTCTACTGCATCTTCTGCAGTAAACTCAAAATAACTTGTCTTTGCAGTAACATCCCCCATAGGTGTGAAGAGCAGAGCAGCACGCTGGGATTGCACTGCTCAAAGTAGGGAAAGGGTTAACAAGGCACGGCTTTTGAGTTTAGTCAATCTCAGCAGTGTGAAATCACACTTCCATCATGTCTTCACTTCTGTGCGTGTGCCTGCAAGTGTTTCGCGAGTGTGTGCTTGTGCATGCTGACACTTTTGTGCATGTGCTTATTTGCACATTTTGCAAGTCTGTCTATGTGTGTGTGTGTGTGTGTGTGTGTGTGTGTGTGTGTGTGTGTGTGTGTGTGTGTGTTGTGCCAAACGTACGTGCGTGCGTGGGTCAGAGAAAAGAAAAGCTTGGCTTTCTTTGGATAAAACATCCGAGACAACTTCCCTATGCTAATGCCTTACACCACTCGTTTCTCATCCCTTTCACATTCTCTTTCTCTCAAGAGCCCGTCCTTTCAACCGAGGCCCCAACCGACACCGCCACCACTCCCCCAACAGAGCCCCCTGTTACGGACCCTGGCCTCCCCTCATTTACAGCATGCCCCCCCAACCACCACCATCACCCCCACCGATTCCCTCACCACCTCCACTTGTGGAGGAAAAACGTACAACTGCCATCTACATTACCACAGAGGCCACGCCCCCTACAACCACCCCTCAGTCTACCACAGAGGAGTCCACACCCACTCCACCGATCACGGAGGAGCTCACGTCACCGTTCCTGACCGAGAGCACTACCCCTGTCACAACACCGCCCCCAACGGAGCTGCCTAAGCCAATGGTTGTAGAGAGTGAAGAAGGTAAGCCGGACCCATAGAGTAGTAGTTTAGAGTAGATGTAGAGTAGAGCTATAGCCTCTAAACTGAAAAGCATTCTGATTTATTTGAAGGATTCCTGTGGTGTTGCGTCATAGAACTATAATCTATTTTCTAATCTGACACGCTTCCCTCAGAGGTAAGGCCTGGATGAAAAGGGCTATTTAAAAAGGAGTGTCCCCTTACATTGCACAATAATCATATCCGATGTCAGAGCTGCTCATTCAATTTAGATAATGATACTGAAACCCAGTTAATGTATGTGGGCTTGTGTGTGTGTGGTGTGTGTGTGTGTGAGTGAGTGAGAGAGACAGAGAGAGAGAGAGAGTGATAGTGAGAGAATGTGGAAGGGGAGGGAGAAAAAGCTAGAATGACAGAAAGGGAGAGAGGGCGGGATAAAGTCCTGCTTCACTATCAGTGTGAAATCAGTGTGATTTCAACACGTTTCAGAGACACTGGGTTCCTGTCAAGCTACCGGCAGAGGAAGAGAGGGGAGGGAGTGAGAGTGAGAGAGAGGTACTGTAGAGAGGGGAGGCCAAAACAAAACACATCCATTTGCATCATCACCCCCAGAGAATGGTTTTACACAACTCATAACGAGGCCTTGAACCACTCTTGATCAAACTTGCTGTCAACACACAATGTCAGAGGTCTATACTGTATTCACAATTTGCTCCATATTCGACAATGTCTAAATTCACCTCCTTCACATTTTACAATTCCATGTAGGCTACCTCCACATCTACGGCATTCATATTAGAAGTTGTCCAATTTCAGGTAAAACTCTGTCACGACTTCCTAATATGGATGCGGTATTTCACTTGTACGGTTTATGTCAAGGTATTTTGGTGGCTGGAATGACATGCTGCCAGGCACTGTGAACATGATTCTGTAGGGAGGCAGTCTGCCTGCTGGTTGAGAATTGGTGTGGGGAGTCAGGGAGCTCTAGAGGGCAAACAGTGTTGCTGTGTTGACTCTCGATCAAACTGCTGGCAGTGACCAGAGCAGATGATCTGAGAGCTCCATCACTGTCCTGCTCCGCTAAGCCGCCCTCTACACACACACACACACATGCGCACGCGCTCGTTCGCATACACACACACAAATCCAACCCCATCTCCCTGGGTGTGTGTGTGCGTACGTGCTTGTCAGACAGTGCGGGTTGAGCTGACGAGCCGATTGAGATTAATGCCGGTATGGCTGTGAAGCGCTCTCTCCCCCAAGGCAGCGTGGGTAACTGAGATTAAATGCATTTATGCTCTCTGTTTTGCTAGATCAGCCAGTGTAACTTCAGTGTCCCTGAGAGATCAGCCCACCCACCCCATAGGGAGGTGTGTGTGTGTGTGTGTGTGTGTGTGTGTGTGTGTGTGTGTGTGTGTGTGTGTGTGTGTGGTGTGTGTTGTGTGTGTGGTGTGTGTGTGTGTGTGTGGTGTGGTGTGTGTGTGGTGTGGTGTGTGTGTGTTGCTGTGTGTGTGTGTGTGTGTGTGTGTTGTGTGTGGTGTGTGTGAACCCTTACAAGTTGCCAATGACTATTCTCTCAGAACTCTCTCTCAACCCTCTTTCTGGCCCTGGGACTGTCCTGTTGCAGAAGGCCACTTCACACCTATGTATTAGGGACCAGGTTGCCAGAGAACAGAGTCAGCTGGCCTGGTTAGCAAACCAGTGGCCCAGCCTGGGGTTGGAGACCCCAGTCTGCCCTTGAACTCTTTGGTTGTTTCCAGGATGGCAGGTGGAAACAACCTCTATAAACTCCTGTCCTTCACCTCAACTCCCATCTGGACTTTTTCCACATGGACAATCCTGCCTCTGGACTTCCTCTGGACATCCTTTAGTGCATCACTGAACATAAAACGATCACTTACACAATCAATTACACCTGTTTTTTTCTATTCTTGTTTGCTGTGTGTGTGTGTGTGTGCCTGTCTGTTCAGTGTGGCAGTAAAGTGTGAGTTGTATCCCTGTCCCCTGCTGGTTATTCAGTCCTCTTACCGGGACTCTGGGACAGTTGAACCTATAATCGAAACTGGCATCTTTCGGATTCCACCACCATTTGGTGGCACTCTTTTTCAGTGTGTGTGTGTTTGTTCCCACTGGACAAAAACTCGTTGAATCAATGTTGTTTCCATGTCATTTCAAAAAAACATTTTACTGTGGTGACGTTGAATCGACATGGAAAACTGATTGGATTTGAAAAAAGTCATCAACGTATGGGAATTTAGCTTTTTTTTTTTACCCAACTTTGAACCTAAATCCAATGATATGGTGACATTTTTTGTTGATTTCACGTTGAATTAACATTAGTTGACAACTCAACCAAATGTAAACCAAAATTAGACAATGATATGATGTCTGTACCCAGTGGGTCTTCTCTGTGGTATCCCTGTATACATGCATACGTGTGTGTTGTGTTTACGCACGTGTGCATGCATGTATGAGGAGGTGTTAACCAATCGCTACCTATCCCATATGGAGAATGGGAAGAGGGAAAATCGCGAGACTCAAACATGAGGGGGATTGTGGCGGGGTCACGTTGATGAGGTATGATGGCTGGGAGCCAGCTGTGTAAAGCGGGACGAGGGGACAGGGTGCTCTGTGAACAGCTGCCAGTGTCCCCTCTTTCTGCGGCTCAGCAGCACGATCTATACTAGGATCAGTTGGCGTGGAGGGGTGACCGCCTGGGAGGAAAATCCTCAGGGAGCGTGTAAGCTAAATGATCCTCTAGGTAAGCTCCATAGAGATGAATAGCGGGCTCTTATGTGTCTCCGTCACAGAAAAGGTCATACCTATGTATAGATAGGCAATGGCTCTCTATGGCAGACTCTCATGTCACCTGGCTGTTGATAGAGACTACTTCTAGGGTACACCTGGAACCATACATAGAACAGATTGTATTTCTATGGCACCCATACACCCAGTAGTGCTGCATAATCAATATGTGGTTATTGAATGGTCAATAGCCTGGTCATCTTAAAGGTCCCGAACAGTCAAAATCATGTTTTTCATTCAATTGGATGATATTTGGATGAAACTAGATCAAAGTAGTCTATCTCAAAAGTATGAAAAATTACTGTTGCTTCTACATTGATCAAGTTTGATCATAAAGTTACTGGTCCCCTCCCCCTATGTCAAACACACATTTGATGCAGGAGGCTGGATGGAGGCAGGATTATTCAGGGCTTTTTGTGACATCACAAAAAGCCACATTTTAATACAACCATTGGGGGAATGGTTGTCCCAACACAGTTGTCATGTCATTACATTAAGAGACATGCCAAACGGGAAATTCATACAAACTTCTTGACATCATTGATTGTCAAGATACACTATATATACAAAAGTATGTGGACACCTTCGATTTAGTGGATTCGGCTATTCAGCCACACCCATTGCTGACAGGTGTATAAAATCGAGCACACAGCAATCCAATCTCCATAGACAAATATTGGCAGTAAAATGGCCACACTGAAGACTTCAGTGACTTTCAACGTGGCACCGTCATAGGATGCCAACGTTCCAACAAGTCAGTTTGTGTCACGAGCTCGAAGGACCAATTGTCATGAGAATTATGTTCTCAGTGTTCATAAACCCAATTCATTGATTACTCAGCCTGATACCCAGAATTTGTAGGAAACTGGTATGGAATGAATCAGGTGGAGGCCCAGCTACAATTGTCAGGAATGTTTATTTAGAGAGCTCTGCTGTGCATATACAAAAACGTTCTTTTTATACCATTCCTACGCACATACATACACACTAAACTTTGGATTCTCTCTTTCTCTCCTGGAGTCTCACCAAAGTTTATTACCACACAGCTGACAGTTCCAGATTTCCCGTATCTGGAGGGGCTCTCCATGTCTTATCTTATCTCCCCAGAGTTATAGCCAGGTCGGTTCAAACATAGTTTAATGATCCACTTTGTTTTCTTTAGGCACACACATACCTTCCTCTCTTCCCATGTACATGCTACATAACCTCTTTCTTATGAACTAACATTATTTATCAATACAGGAAAAACAGGGTAGAATTCAATTAGTTATAGTTCTAGGTTAAATGTATACATATTTTAGTCATTATTCATAAAATTCAAAACAGTTTGTGGAATTTCTGCACTGCTAGAGCTGCCTTAGTCAATTGTAAGTTATTGTGAAGTAGAAAAGTCTAGGAGCAGCATAAGCTCATAGAACGGGACCGCTGAATGCTGAACCGCTTAGCGCATAAAAATCGTCTGTCCTCGTTAGCAACACTGACTCCCGAGTTCCAAACTGCCTCTGGAAGCAATGTCATCACAAGAACTGTTCGTCGGGAGCTTCATTAAATGGGTTTCCATGGCCAAGCAGCCGCACACAAGCCTAAGATCACCATGTACAATCCCAAGCGTAGACTGAAGTGGTGTGAAGCGCGCCGCCATTGGACTCTGGAGCAGTGGAAACGCGTTCACTGGAGTGATAAATCACGCTTCACCATCTGGTAGTCCGATGGAAAAATCTGGGTTTGTCAGATGCCAGGAGAACACTACCTAACCGAATGCATATTGCCAACAGTAAGGTTTGTTGGAAGAAGAATTATGGTCTGTGGCTGTTTTTCATGGTTCGGGCGAGGCCCCTTTGTTCCAGTGAAGGGAAATCTTAAAGCTACAGCATACAATGACATTCTAGATGATTCTGTGTTTCCAACTTTGTGGCTACAGTTGGGGAAGGTCCTTTCCTGTTTCAGCATGACAATACCCCCATGCACAAAGAAAGGTCCATTCAGAAATGGTTTGTTGAGATCGGTGTGGAAGAACTTGACTTGCTTGCACAGAGCCCTGACCTCAACCCAATAGAACACCTTTGTGATGAATTGGATCACAGACTGCGAGCCAGGCCTAATTGCCCAACATCAGTGCCCAACCTCACTAATGCTGTTGTGGCTGACTGGAAGCAAGTTCCCACAGTAATGTTCCAACATCTAGTGGAAAGCCTTTCCAGAAGAGTGGAGGCTGTTTTAGTAGCAAAGGGGGGACCAACTCCATATTATTGTCCATGATTTTGGAATGAGATGTTCGACGAGCAGATGTCCACATACTTTTGGTCATGTAGTTTCATCTAAAATTGTCCAAGATTAACTAGCTACCTAGCTATCTTAATAAACAGTGCTGACAGTTCTATTTGGGCTAGCTAGCTAATTTATATAGGCAAAAATATATATATTTATATATATATATACACAGTTGAAGTCAGAAGTTTACATACACTTTAGCCAAATACATTTAAACTCAGTTTTTCACAATTCCTGACGTTTAATCCAAGTAACAATTCCCTATCTTAGGTCAGTTAGGATCACCACTTTATTTTAAGAATGTGAAATGTCAGAATAATAGTAGAGAGAATGATTTATTTCAGCTTTTATTTCTTCATCCACATTCCCAGTGGGTCAGAAGTTTACATACACTCAATTAGTATTTGGTAGCATTGCCTTTAAATTGTTTAACTTGGGTCAAACGTTTCGAGTAGCCTTCCACAATAAGTTGGGTGAATTTTGGCCCATTCCTCCTGATAGAGCTGGAGTAAAATGAGTCAGGGTTGGAGGCCTCCTTGCTCGCACACGCCTTTTAGTTCTGCCCACAAATTTTCTATAGGATTGAGGTCAGGGCTTTGTGATGGACACTCCAAAATCTTGACTTTGTTGTCCTTAAGCCATTTTTGCCACAACTTTGGAAGTATGCTTGGGGGTCATTGTCCATTTGGAAGACCCATTTGCGTCCAAGCTTTAACTTCCTGACTGATGTCTTGAGATGTTGCTTCAATATATCCACATTATTGTCCTGCCTCATGATGCCATCTATTTTGTGAAGTGCACCAGTCCCTACTGCAGCAAAGCACCCCCACAACATGATGCTGCCACCCCCGTGCTTCAAGGTTGGGATGGTGTTCTTAGGCTTGCAAGCCTCCCCTTTTTCCTCCAAACATAACAATGGTCATTATGGCCGAACAGTAATATTTTCGTTTCATCAGACCTGAGGACATTTCTCCAGAAAGTACGATCTTTGTCACATGTGCAGTTGCAAACGTCAGTCTGGCTTTTTTTATGGCAGTTTTGGAGCAGTGGCTTCTTACTTTGCTGAGCGGCCTTTCAGGTTATGTCAATATAGGACTCGTTTTACTGTGGATATAGATATCTTTGGTACCTGTATCCTCCAGCATCTTCACACAAGGTCCTTTGCTGTTGTTCTGGGATTGATTTGCACTTTTCGCACCAAAGTACGTTCATCTCTAGGAGAGAGAACGCGTCTCCTTCCTGAGCGGTATGACGGCTGCGTGGTCCCATGGTGTTATATACTTGCGTACTATTGTTTGTACAGATGAATGTGGTACTTCAGACATTTGGAAATTGCTACCAAGGATGAACCAGACTTGTGGAGGTCTACAATTTCTTTCTGAGGTCTTGGCTGATTTCTTTTGATTTTCCAATCATGTCAAGCAAAGAGGCATTGAGTTTGAAGGCAGGCCTTGAAATACATCCACAGGACAGCAACCTCCAATTGACTCAAATGCATGTCAATTAGCCTATCAGAAACTTCTAAAGCCATGACATCATTTTCTGGAACTTTCCAAGCTGTTTAAAGGACAGTCAACTTAGTGTATGTAAACTTCTGACCCCACTTGGAATTGTGATACGGTGAAATATAAGTGAATAATCTGTCTGTAAACAATTGTTGGAAAAATGACCTGTGTCATGCACAAAGTAGATGTCCTATCTGACTTGCCAAAACTATATTTTGTTAACAAGAAATTTGTGGATGGTTGAAAAACGAGTTTTAATGACGCCAACCTAAGTGTATGTAAACCTCCGACTTCAACTGTATATATATATATATATATATATATATATATATATATATATATAGATGCTGTTATAATAACCAACAGTTGGATAAACAAATCATTTGTGAAACCATGATGTGATGTATGACAGGATTGGATGCATTTTCAATGTTTTTAGAGTTGCTTTGTGTATCAGCAAATTGTCTTGAGATAATCTTACTGCAACACATGTATTCAGACCCTTTACTCAGTACTTTGTTGAAGCACCTTTGGCAGCGATTACAGCCTTGAGTCTCCTTGGGAATGATGCTACAAGCTTGTCTCACCTGTATATGGGGAGTTTCTCCCATTCTTCTCTGCAGATCTTCTTAAAGCTCTGTCTGGTTGGATGGGGAGCGTCGCTGCACTGCTATTTTCAGGTCTCTCCAGAGATATTCGATCGGGTTCAAGTCTGGTCTCTGGCTGGGCACTCAAGGACATTCAGAGACTTGTCCCGAAGCCACTCCTGCATTGTCTCTGCTGGGTGCTTAGGGTTGTTGTCCTGTTTTCCCCAGTCTGAGGTCTTGAGCTCTCTGGAACAGTTTAAAAAAATCTAAGATCTCTCTGTACTTTGCTCTGTTCATCTTTCCCTCGATCCTGACTAGTCTCCCAGTCCCTGCCACTGAAAAACATCCCCACAGCATGATGCTGCCATCACCATTCGTCACCGTAGGGATGGTGCCATGTTTTCTACAGATGTGACGCTGGCATTCAGGCAAAAGATAGTTTAATATTGGTATCATCAGACCAGAGAATCTTGTTTCTCATGGTCTGAGTCCTTTAGGTGCCTTTTGGCAAACTCCAAGTGGGCTGTCATGTGCCTTTTACTGAGGATTGGCTTCCATCTGGGCACTGCCATAAAGGCCGGATTGGTGGGGTGCTGCAGAGATGGTTGTCCTTTACATAAGTAGCGCCTTTCTCCCCCGATTGCTCAGTTTGGCTGGGCGGCCAGCTCTAGGAATATTTTTGGTGGCTCGACACAGTCTTGTCTCAGAGCTCTATGGACAATTCCTTCGACCTCATGGCTTGGTTTGACTTGCACTGTCAACTGGGGGACCTTATATAGACAGGTGTGTGCCTTTCCAAATCATGTTCAATCAATTGAATTTACCACAGGTGGACTCCGATCAAGATGTACAAACATCTCAAGGATGATCAATGGAAACAGGATGCACCTGAGCTCAATTTTGAGTCTCATAGCAAAGGGTCTGAATACTTATGTAAATAACGTATTCATGGGGGGGGTTAGAAATGTGCAAAAATGTATAAAACCTGTTTTCGCTTTGTCATTTTGGGGTATTGTGTGTAGATAGATCAGGGGGAAAAAACAATTCAATCCATTGTAGAATAAGGCTGTAACGTAAAAAACGTGGAAAAAGTCAAGGGGTCTGAATATTTTCCGATTGCACTGTACGTCATCTATTTTGGGCACCAGGCGTGTCTGTATAGCCTCTCCACGCAAGAGGGAAAACATGACGCTGTTTTCCCAAATGCGGATTCGATCTTTAAAGGAGAATGTTCCCTATTTACAACTTCTTTCCACCATGCCTTGACAGATTAGTAATTCCTATTTTCAAGGCTAGATACCCCTTAGAGCTCTTTGAAAATAACAATCTTTTTGCACATACTTCTTTTGGAGGTTGCAATGTTTTTTGTACAGATGCTAATAGTGAAGTGGCAGAAGATGCAGGAGAGACTGAAATTCCCTCTGAAAAAGAGGGCGAGGAAGAAGAGATGAAGGAGAAAGAGAGGGGGGAAGAGACTGAAGAAGGTATAGCTGGTGTATTGTAGCCGCATTGTGTAGGTCTAGTATGTGGTTACTGTAGTTCTGTAGTACTATGCGTTTTGTAGAGAGACATGCGTATTCGGACTGTAAAGGACAAAATCTTTCAATGTTCACAGTCACTTCCAAACCTGCTGAAGCAGAGGACAATGCGAAGAGTGAGACTCCCTCTAAGATAGGACAAAAGAAAGAGGGAGTGGAGGAGAAAGAGGGAATGGAGAAGAAAGAGGGAAAGACTGAAGAAGGTATAGGCCTATTGTGCATTGTGTGTACTCGTAGGTTAATGTGTACTAGAAGTAAAGTACTTGTAGCTGTATCATTGTTCATAGACAGACTAATACACTTTCTATAAGGTAACTACAGAATAGTGCTGATAAATTAGGTCTATCACGAGTCTGTTTTATTGTCATGGTTCATATTAGATTGCCAATTGAGCTGTAACTATGGTGAAGTATAGCCAAATGATGTGCAGCGGAAAATCCCCATGGACCCACCCTTATGGTAAAACTCTAGTGTTGTTTCCTGTGGGAGAAAAAATAGAAAAATATGCACATCCAACTTATCAGGTGCAGGACAGAAGAATGTATCAAAGACTAAAGTAATGTCCCCAACTCGGCTATGCTCCCGTGGTGACTTAATCAGATGCACAAAACAGACAGATGCCACTTTTTATTATTTATTACTTTCGTTTATTTGGTAAATATTTTCTTAACTCTTTTTGAACTGCACTGTTGATTAAGGGCTTCCAAATAAGCATTTCACGGTAAGGTCTACCACTTGTTGTATTCGACGCATATGACAAATAAAGTTTCATTTGATTTGACAACGTTTCGATCTGAGTTGGTTCTTTATCAGGTCATACACCACTTTGAAACACACCTACTTAGATAACCTCTGGACTAGAGGCATGTAGGCTACAACCGGTCATTGAATACATCCAGTCAAATTAATACAATACATTAATATCAAAATAAATATTACACAGTCGACATATATGGAAAAATATGAATACATTTCGATTTGTTTATTCTTGTCAAGTAATATTGATGTGCAATAGGTTAAAAACAGGTGAGACAAATGCATTAATAATTTTGTATACAATATTATATAAGGAAAATGGGAAAAGGCAGCCCCCTATGAGCAGAACACATTTTATAGAAAACGTTTTATATCTAGTTCCACATTTAGACCTCTTGGAGAAAGAATATTGAACAAACGATCGTTGACTTCAGAAAACAGCAGACGGAGCACCCCCGTATCCACATCGACGGGGCAGCAGTGGAGAAGGTGGAAAGTTGTATATTACTCGCCGTACACATCACGGACAAACTGAAATGGTCCACCCACACAGACAGTGTGGTGAAGACGGAAGCTGAAGAAATTTGGCTTGTCACCTAAAACCCTCACAAACTTGTACAGATGCACAATTGATAACATCCTGTCGGGCCGCCTGCTATGGCAACTGCACCGCCCACAACCGCAGGGCTCTCCAGAGGGTGGTGGAATCTGCACAATTCATCACCGGGGGCAAACTACCTGCCCTCCAGGACACCTACAGCACCCGTTGTCACAGGAAAGCCAAAAAGATCATCAAGTACAACAACCACCCGAGCCACTGTCTGTTCACCCCGCTCTCCACCGGAGGAGAAGGCCGCCGTTTTACGGTCTCCTAACCAATTGTGCTATTATGTGGGTTTTTTTGCGATATTTGTAAATTATTTTGTACATAATGTTTCTGCAACCATATCTTACGGAAGAAAAGAGCTTCTGGATATCAGGACAGCGATCACTCATCTCGGATTAGACAAAGATTTCTTCTTCAACAACAACAACAACAACAAGCAGGACTCACACGATATTCTCCAAACACCCCACAGGGCAGACATCCCAATTATTGGCAAAAGGAAGCGATGCAGAGGACGAAGAGCCGGATGCCTTGTCCGGACCCGCAGAAAGCAACTAGGAAAGCTGCCGTTACCGTCAATATTACTCGCCAACGTGCTATCATTGGACAATAAACTACACGAGGTACGATCACGAATATCCTACCAACGGGACATCAAAAACTGTAATATCCTATGCTTCACGGAATCGTGGCTGAATGACGACATGGATATTCAGCTAGCGGGGTACATTCTGCACCGGCAGGATAGAACAGCACACTCCGGTCAGACAAGGTGKGGCGGTCTGTGCATATTTGTAAACAACAGCTGGTGCACGAAATCTAAGGAAGTCTCTAGATTTTGCCTGCCTGAAGTAGAGTATATTGTGATAAATTGCAGGCCACACTACTTGCCTAGAGAGTTCTCAGCTATACTTTTCGTGGCTGTTTATTTACCACCACAGACAGATGCTGGCACTAAGACCGCACTCAGTCAGCTGTATAAGGAAATAAGCAAACAGGAAACCACTCACCCAGAGGCGGCGCTCCTAGTGGCCGGAGACTTTAATGCAGGGAAACTTAAATCAGTTCTACCAAATCTCTATCAACATGTTAAATGTTCAACCAGAGGGAAAAAAATTCTAGATCACCTGTACTCCACACACAGAGACGCGTACACAGCTCTCCCTCGCCCTCCATTTGGTAAATCCGACCACAACTCTATCCTCCTGATTCCTGCTTACAAGCAAAAATTAAAGCAGGAAGCACCAGTGACTCGGTCTATAAAAAAATGGTCAGATGAATCAGATGCTAAACTACAGGACTGCTTTGCTATCACAGACTGGAACATGTTCCGGGATTCTTCCGATGACATTGAGGAATACACCACATCAGTCACTGGCTTTATCAATAAGTGCATTGAGGTACGTCGTCCCCACAGTGACTGTACGTGGGTAGAACAACAGATTTTTACCTTGTCAGCTCGGGGATTTGATCTTGCAACCTTTTGGTTTTTAGTCCAACACTCTAACCACTAGGCTACCTGCCACCCAGATGTTGTGAAATTGTTAGATAACTTGTTAGATATTACTGCACTGTCGGAACTTGAAGCACAAGCATTTCGCTACACTCACAATAATATCTGCTAACCATGTGACCAATACAATTAAATTTGATATATCCACAAAAGGACTCTCGTCTCAGGAGGAAATTGAGAATATCCCCTCTACGTGGCATTTTCATATGTTTATTTCCCAGGTAGCGAAGGTAGTTGTGCTTTGCCTGTGAAAAGTGCACAGCAAGGGGACTTTTGATATCATTATTTCTTGTGTTATGTGATTCTGGTTTTAAGCTCTCTGAATGTGTTTCCCACATACGCCAATCCGCATGGACACTTGATCAAACAAATTATGTTTGTGGTGTTGCAGTGTGGCCTTTAATTTGTTTCTCTTTGCCAGTCTCTTTGCCAGTCTCTGAGTTGTAAAAAACCTGGCATTTGTGAGTAAA
Organism: Salvelinus sp. IW2-2015; assembly: GCF_002910315.2. NCBI lineage: Eukaryota > Metazoa > Chordata > Actinopteri > Salmoniformes > Salmonidae > Salvelinus > Salvelinus sp. IW2-2015. The sequence goes on from NW_019957576.1 coordinate 84,558, forward strand.
GTTGTCCCGAGTGCACAATCCACATAGGGTGAATTCTGAATAAGTGGGACACTTTCTGTGTTCTATAACCTTTTTCGACGACTATCCAACATTTTAGCCCAACACGTGATACATTTCTGAAATCCTCAAGATGTTGATATCGTTGATATCAAATGTTGATATCATATTCACAGGAGGCATGACACACCCATGTGTACACTGAGTCAAAACCATATTTCAGTTTGCTTTTGGCACACTGGAATAGCAGGTTAGATAAACTGGGACACCATTATTCTAGTCCTAATTGTACCCCAATTACAATATAATTGACATGTGTGTGATTAGGAAACATCGGACAATTTCAGAAATGTATCATATAGATAGATGTCTGAAGAGGTTACAGAAGACGGACCCTGCTGGTCATCTATGAACGTTTGAACATCTTGGCCATGTACTGTTATAATCTCCACCCGGCACAGCCAGAAGAGGACTGGCCTGGTTCCTCTCTAGGTTTCTTCCTAGGTTCCGGCCTTTCTAGTGAGTTTCCTAGCCTCTGTGCTTCTACATCTGCATTGCTTGCTGTTCAGGGTTTTAGGCTGGGTTTCTGTACAGCACTTTGTGACATTGGCTGATGTAAAAAGGGCTTTATAAATACATTTGATTGATTGATTGACCTGCAAAAAGTGTCCCACTTTTTCTGAATTCACTCAAATAACAGTACTAATAACATTACTACAAGGATATAGTACTACAAGAACCAGAGAGCCCTGCAAAACCTAAGTACAGGTGGTCCCTAACATAAATTGGATCTCTTTCCTCCATTGGAAAAGCCTATGAGACTGTCCCTCTTCAGCTACAATTCTATGGCACGTTATTTAAGTGTCAGCCATTGTTGCAATTTACCACAATCTGCCACCATCTACCACAAACGGTAGTGTCATAACTTAAAAAAGGAAGAACAACTGTACTCCATGCTGTCCTACTTTAGCTAAATATGGTTGGTAAGCGGGCCAACTAAAAAATGACTGAAAAACACAATTTTAACATAATATTGGATACTTTTTTTTTGTATTGTGATATAAGGGTAGGAGGGTAGGAAGGGTAGGAAGCATGGGTTTTAACTCACCAACGTAACATATATATATTTTTACATATATATTAACTTAATTCGAGGTATCTTTGGAACTACCCGTAATACACTATTTCTCAACGTATACAATGGCGCCGGAGGGATGGCTGCTGTTTTACAGGCTCCTAATCAACTGTGCTATTTTTCTTTATTTTTTTTGGCGTTGCTTGTAACTAATTTTGTACATAATATTGCTGCTACTATCTCTTATGACCGAAAAGAGCTTCTGGACATCAGAACAGCGGTTACTCACCTCGAACTGGACAAAGATTTTTTCTCTAATGAGTCCGACGCGAAGGATATACTGCTTTGTCAGACAAGATCCAAATCCCCATCATCAGCGTGAAGAAAAGACGGAAGAAAAGGGGGAGGAGGGCGGGGTGCTTTGTAAGAATTTGCCGACGTGTACGTAAACCACCTCTTGCCTCCGTATTATTGGCCAACGTGCAATCATTGGAAAACAAACTGGACGATCTACGATCAAGACTATCCTACCAACGGGATATTAAAAACTGTACTATCTTATGTTTCACAGTGTCACCCCCTGATCTGTTTCACCTGTCCTTGTGCTTGTCTCCACCCCCCTCCAGGTGTCGCCCATCTTCCCCACTTATCCCCTGGGTATTTATACCTATGTTTTCTGTCTGTCTGTGCCAGTTCGCCTTGTTGGTTCAAGTCAACCAGCATTTTGTCTCAGCTCCTGCTTTACCCCAGTCTCTCTTTTTCTCGTCCTCCTGGTTTTGACCCTTGCCTGTTGTCGTGGCAATTTCCTGTATTACCAAATGAGGAGAGTTATAAACCACACACCAGTCAGAGTTATACTTAAATTTCATCTTTAATCATATGAGCTTCAAAATTGCCCTTTGACTCTCAGATCAATTCCATGTCTATAATGAATTCTGAGAGAGCCTACAAAAGAATACCAAGATATTTTATAGCCAAGATACACCCCTCTCAACTCACATGATGAACCACAAATCTTAGGAAAACTTCACAATGGGCCTTCTACTTGAGAAAGGAGTATCCCATAGCCAGATAGCATTAGCTATAAATTATCGTTCAGTTTGGTCTCTAAGACGATGTTCTAATCTCGTTCCTGGTACTTCATAGTACAAAAACATTACCTCATCCAATGGCATATATCAATTGTCAACTCTAGATAATCCCCATCTCAAATACAATCCACTCCTGGACAAGCTCACTGAGGGGAGTGACTTGCGCACAGACATTGTGGAGCCAAGAGATAATTGGTTCCCCCTTAATCATCCCTTCACATGGTTTAACAGATACATTCACATATGAAGACAATGTTCCATTCTGACCTCTCCCTTTCTGATATTCTGCATATTACCAGAAATGTAAAAGACAAGCCTGACCTCTCCCCTCTCTGGGCCCCAAGTGACTTTTCCCTAGCTGAGAAGGGAAAAGTGCAACTGCCAACAGTATAGTCCAAAAGGAGACATTCTAATGACAAGTATCTCACATAAGCTTATTATGTAAATAAAACATCTTATTTATCTATGTTACCCAACTAATTCTGATTCATCCCACACACTGTCCTGAATCAGAGCCTGCCTGCCGTCCTGTGCCTTGGCCCCACTACTCTGGATTATCAACCCCCTGCCTTGACCTGTTGTTTGCCTGCCCCTGTTGTTGCAATAATCATTGTTACATCAACACAGTCTGCATTTGGGTCTTACCTGAAATCTGATACACAGAGTCGTGGCTGAACGACGACACAATATAGAACTGGCTGGCTTCTCCGTGCATCGGAAGGACAGAGCAGCTACATCTGGTAAGACGAGGGGCGGGGGTGTGTGTCTATTTGTCAATAACTGCTGGTGTGTGATGTCTAATATTAAAGAAGCCTCGAGGTATTGCTCGCCTAAGGTAGAATACCTCATGATAAGCTGTAGACCACACTATCTACCAAGAGAGCCATCTATTTACCACCACAAACCGATGCCGGCAATAAGACCACACTCAACAAGCTGTATAAGGCCATAAGCAAACAAGAAAATGCTCATCCAGAAGCGGCGTTCCTAGTGGCCGGGGACTTTAATGCAGGCAAACTTAAATCCGTTTTACCAAATTTCTGCCAGAATGTGCAACCAGAGGAAAGAAAACTCTAGACCACCTTTACTCCACACACAAAGCTCTTCCTCACCCTCCATTTGGCAAATCTGACCATAATTATATCCTTCTGATACCTGCTTACAAACAAAAACTAAACCAGTGACTTGCTCAATACAGAAGTCGTCAGGATGCTGCGCTACAGGACTGTTTTGCTAGAACAGACTGGAATATGTTCCGGGATTCATCCAATGGCATTGAGGAGTATACCACCTTAGTCACCGACTTCATCAATAATTGCATCGACGACGTCTTCCCCACAGAGACCGTACGTACATTTCCCAACCAGAAGCCATGGATTACAGGCAACATCCACACCGAGCTAAAGGCTAGAGCTGCCGCTTTCAAGTAATGGTACACTAATCCGGACGCTTATAAGAAATCCAGGTATGTCCTCAGACGAACCATCAAACAGGCAAAGCGTAAATACAGGACTAAGATTGAATCCTTCTGCACCGGCTCTGATGCTCGTCGGATGTGGCAGGGCTTGAAGAATATTACGGACTACAAAGGGAAACCCAGCCGCGTGCTGCCCAGTGACGCGAGCCTACCAGATGAGCTAAATGCCTTTTTTGATTGCTTCGAGGCAAGCAACACTGAAGCATGCATGAGAGCACCAGCTGTTCCAGAAGACTGTGTGATCAGGCTCTCCATAGCCAATGTGAGCAAGACCTTTAAACATGTCAACATTCACAAAACAACGGGGCCAGACAGATTACCAGGACGTGTACTCAAAGCATGCGCGGACCAACTGGCAAGTGTCCTCACTGACATTTTCATCTTCTCCCTGACTGAGTCTGTAATACTTACATGTTTCAAACAGACCGCTAAAGTCCCTGTGCCCAAGAAAGCGAAGGTAACCTGCCTAAATAATTACCGCCCCGTAGCACTCACATTGGTAGCCATTAAGTGCTTTGAAAGGCTGGTCATGGCTCACATCAACACCATCATGCCGGAAACCCTAGACCCACTCCAATTCGCATACCATCCCAACAGATCCACAGATGACGCAATCTCAATCGCACTCCACACTGCCATTTCCCACCTGGACAAAAGGAACACCTTGTGAGAATGCTGTTCATTGACTACAGCTCAGCGTTCAACACCATAGTTCTCCTCAAAGCTCATCACTTAGCTAAGGACCCTGGGACTAAACACCTCCCTCTGCAACTGGATCCTGGACTTCTTGACGGGCCGCCCCCAGGTGATAAGGGTAGGCAACAACACTTCTGCCCCGCTGATCCTCAACACTGGGGCCCTTCAGGGGTGCGTGCCCCTCCTGTACTCCCTGTTCACCCACGACTGCGTGGCCAAGCACGTCTCCAACACCATCATTAAGTTTACTGACGACACAACAGTGGTAGGCCTGATCACCGACAACGATAAGACAGCCTATAGGGAGGAGGTCAGAGACCTGGCATTGTGTTATCAGGACAACAACCTCTCCCTCAATGTAAGCAAGACAAAGGAGCCGATCGTGGACTATAGGAAAAGGAAGGCCAAACAGGCCCCATTAACGTTGACGGGGCTGAAGTGAAGCGGGTCGAGAATTTCAAGTTCACCAAAGATTTGGCATGGGTCCTCAGATCCTCAAAAAGTTCTACAGCTGCACCATCGAGAACATCCTGACCAGTTGCATTACCGCCTGGTATGGCAACTGCTCGACATCTGACTGTAAGGCGCTACAGAAGGTAGTGCGTACGGCCCAGTACATCACTGGGTTCAAACTTCCTAACATCCAGGACCTATATAATAGGTGGCTTCAGAGCAAGTCCCCAAAAAGTACTGGAGCGCCAAGTCTAGGACCAATAGCTTCTACCCCCAAACCATAAGACTGCTGAACAATGAATCAAATGGCCACCCACACTATTTACATTACATTAACACCCCCCCTCCCCTTATTTTTAAACTGCTACTACTCGTTGTTTGTTATCTATGCATAGTCACTTTACAAATTACCTCGACAAACCTGTACCCCCGCACATTGACTTGGTACCGTTACCCCCTGTATATAGCCTCGTTATTGTTATGTAATTTTCATCTGTTACTTTTAGATTTTTGGGGGGGGGGTTCACTTTAGTTTATTTAGTAAATATTTTCTTAACTCTATTTCTTGAACTTCATTGTTGGTTAAGGGCTTATAAGTAAGCATTTCACGGTAAGGTATACAGCTGTTGTATTCGGCGCATGTGACAAATACAATTTGATTTGATATGAGATATTGAGTTTGTATGCTAGCTCAGTAGCTAGCTCAAGCTGGCTAACGTTAGCCAAAATGCATGCTCTTTACAGACTTTATGGCTGTGTTGTTTAGTGGAAACCCGTTAGCACTGCAGGTTCTGGTGCCTTCTTGCCATGGGCTCAAAACGAAAGAGAAAATCATACCTGCTTACTCTAATTGCGTAGCGGTGGTACCTCGTCTGCTCTCCTTTTTGTTTTGTAAACTTTTCGGCATGTTCTATGTGAAGTAGGCTACGGGAGTTTTGTAACTTTTCCCACCTTGGTTTAGTGCTAGCACGCTCGCTGACTGACATCTGGAATCTATTTATTTTTTCTCGCTATAGCGATAGGAGATTCCCTAAATCTTACCATTGGATGGTCCCCAGCCATCAATTTGCAAGTCTCTGCTCTTTTGATCTGCAATTATGTTTTAGTTGTGTGCTATTAGTTGTGGTCTAACTGGTCTCCAGTAGTTGGGCTATAGCATGCTGACCATAGCCGTGCTGGTTGGCTGCGCTGGCTAGGCTAATAGCTAATGTTAGCTTGCTGGCTAAGATAACTACATATAGCTAACATTCTTTGTTATTTGGTTAGATGGCGTTATGTATTTCCAAATCTTTGGTTTACTTTAATGTCATAAGCTAGGTGTTGATAGCAACTGGCTGATTCATTCAGTGCTAATGTAACATTAGCAGGCTGGTAGGGCTAATGTTAGTAGGCTAGTTGGCTAGAAACTTTGCAAGTTGATTTCTAACAATAAATACATAAATTATTTGTTAGTAAGTTAGCTGAAACCAGTAGTGATGAGTGCAAACAATTTGGTTTAATTTTAACTTATATATTTGAAGTTATTTCTGTTGGTATTTACATTATAGGGAATAGGCTGGCTTCCCGGGTCCTCCACATTACATCATACCCCGGAAAAACATTTTCCGCCATTCTTTGGAATTATGATCTGTTTTTTGTAATAACTCCAAAAATTCAAAAGTAAGGTGTTGCATTTGGATTTTCAATACGTATACTAATGCACATCCATATGTTAGATGTGGTTACATTTATGCTACCTACCCTACATCAAAACAGAAAGAAAGCTATGATCTTACCATGTGCTTTGCGGAATGAGATTCCTGTTTGAAGCTTGCTCTGCCCTCCTCTATGATGTCACACCAATGAAGTGATGTGATTTTGATCATGTGGTTTATCTACAAGAGCTTAGTAACAATAGATTAGATTATTCTCTTGTCAAACCAATAAATAAATGGGTCAGGATTAAGCTGTCCCAGTTTATACGAGGTCCCACTCTTTCCGAATTCACCCTACATATTTCTTATCCGGAGTATCACTGAGAAAGGGTCTCGCTGGACGTGGGGGTGGGAGGTCCGCTTTCACTAACATGTCTCTGAGATTTTGTGGCCTTTAAAACACGACTCTTGGTGGTTCTTTAAAGATAGTGGAGGTCTGAACTGACAATATGCCAATGTTTTTAATTGCATCTTGCATGGCATTTCCCAGAGGAGAATATTCCACAATACATTGTATTCTAGGGTCAGTCATTTTGCGCACCGAGGGTTTCACGCTGTCCAATTGGCTAGTATTCATGATGCACTCCGCAACTGATTGTAGGCACTCCTCAGGATAACCTTTCTCATGGAATCTGTTAATCAAGATTGCTTTGTTGGGAGAAAGCAGCATCAGTGCTACAGGTTCTGAGGACACATTTAAACTGACTGATCTGGAGGCTTTTCTTTAGAGGAATGGGGTGGAAACTATCACTTCTTGGAAGCGTGTTTCGATCTTAGGGCTTCCTGTATAGATTGGTGACGAGTGTGTCATTTCCTTTGGTGATCTCAATGTCTAAGAAGCTGACCCGAGAGTAATCAAAGTCCATGGTGAAACTATACTGAACAAAAATATAAATAAATGCAACAATTTCAAAGATTTTACTGAGTAAACAGTTCATATAAGGAAATCAGTCAATTAAAATAAATTAGGCCCTAATCTATGGATTAAACTTTACTGGGAATAAAGATATGCATCTGTTGGTCACGGATACCTTAAAAAAAAGGAGGGCCGTGGATCAGAAAACTTGTCAGTGTCTGGTGTGACCACGATTTGCCTTATTGCAGTGCGACACATCTCCATCGCATAGAGTTGATCTGGCTGTTGATTGTGACCTGTGGAATGCAACTCCTCTTCAATGGCTTTGCGAAATTGCTGGATATTGGTGGATACTGGAAAACACTGTCGTACACGTCGATCCAGAGCATCCCAAACGTGCTCAATGGGTGACATGTCTGGTGAGTATGCAGGCCATGGAAGAACTAGGTCATTTTCAGTTTCCAGGAATTGTGTACAGATCCTTGAGACATGGGGTAGTGCATTATCATGCTGAAATTTGAGGTGATGGCGGCGGATGAATGGCTCAAAAATGGGCCTCAGAATCTTGTTACGGTATCTCTGTGCATTTAAATTGCCATCGATAAAATGCAGTTGTGTTCGTTGTCTGTACTTTATGCCTACCCATACCATAACCCCACTGCCACCACGGGGCACACAAAGTTGACATCGGCAAACAGCTCGCCCACTCGACACCATACACATGGTCTGTGGTTGTCGGTTGGACACACTGCCAAATTTATGGATGAGAAATCAACATTCAATTATCTGGCAACAGCCCTGGTGGACATTCCTGCAGTTGGCATGCCAATTGCATGCTCCTTCAAAACATGAGACATCTGTGGCATTGTATTGTGTGGCAAAACTGCACATTTTAGAGTGACCTTTTGTTGTCCCCAGCACAAGGTGCATCTGTGTAATCTGTGTAATGATCATGCTGTTTAATCAGCTTCTTGATATGCCACACCTATCAGGTGGACGGATTATTTTGGCAAAGGAGAAATGTTCACTAACAGGGATGTAAAAAAACAAATTTGCACAAGGTTTGAGAGAAATAAGCTTTTTGTGCGTATGTAAAATTTCTGCGATCTTTTATTTCAGCTCATGAAACATGGGACCAACACTTTACATGTTGCGTTTGTATTTATGTTCAGTGTAAGATGATCATTCGACTTAAACCTGCACTTTGCAGAAATCGCTCCGCAATTTCCTGGTTGCTAGCGTTCGAATAGTTTGCCTAATTTCAATTTACATGACAAAACAAGAAGTCATTGTGTAGAGAATCATTCTACCATCTAAACCGCTGTGAAATATATTTTCCTTATCCAAAAATATTGTATTTTCAGCTGTTTGAAGTTGGTGTACAAAACTGAAAGTAAGACGCAAGAACAAAACTTAAGAATGGGAAGCATAGAAATAGCACACATAGAACCGATCTACCGCTTCTTAAACTTGCTTTCAATGAGAATTAATTTGGTTTAGTCACCCCTTTGTAGGGGCCCCGTGTTAAAGAGCAGCGTAACAAAGGTGTTGTTGCCTACCTTCACCACCTGGGGTTGGCCATCAGGAATTCTAGGACCCAGTTGCACAGGGCGGGGTTCAGACCCAGGGCCCTGAGCTTAATGATTAGCTTGGAGGGCACTACGGTGTTGAAGGCTGAGTTGTAGTCAGTGAACAGCATTCTTACATAGGTATTCCTCTTGTCCAGATGGGGCACTGTGCAGTACGATGGCGATTGCGTCATCCATGGATCTGTTGGGGCGGTATGCAAATTGTAGTGGGTCTAGGGTGTCGGGTAAGGTGGAGGTCATATGTTCCTTAACTAGCCTCTCAAAGCACTTCATGATGACAGAAGTGAGTGCGACAGGGCGATAGTCATTTAGTTCAGTTACCTTCGCTTTCTTGGGTATTGGAACAATGGTGGGCATCTTGAAGCAATTGGGAAGAACATACTGGAATAGGGAGAGATTGAATATGTCCGTAAACACTCCACATGCTCTGAGAACACGGCTTGGGATGCCAGCTGGCCTGTCAGCCTTGCGAGGGTTAACTGTACATGTCTTACTCGTGTCGGCCACGGATAACAAGAGCTCACTGTCCTCGTGAGCGGTGTTAGCCCGCGTCGGCTGCACAGTGTTTTCCTCGAAGCGGGCGAAGAAAGTGTTTAGCTTGTCTGGGAGGAAGGTGTCGGTGTCCGCGACATGGCTGGTTTTCGCTTCATTATCTGTGATTGTCTGGAGTCTCTGACACATACGTCTCGTGTCTGAGCTGTTGAATTGACACTCCACTTTATGCAACATCCTCTATGCACTTCCTGATGAACTCAGTCACCAATTCAGTGTGTACGTCAATGCTAATCTCAGAGGCAACTCGGAAGATATCCCAGTCCGCATGATTAAAACAATCTTGAAGCATAGATGCCGATTGGTCAGACCAATGTTGAACAGTCCTTACCACAGGTACTTCCTGCTTAAGTTTCTGCCTATAGGAGGGGAAGAGCAGAATGGAGGCGTGATCTGGTTTGCTGAAGGGAGGGCCTTGTGGCCGTCCTGGAAGGGGGAGTAGCAATGGTCAATAGTTCTCGATGAGAGAGTAGCGCAGGAGATATGTTGACAAACCTTCTGTAGCGTTTTCCTCAGATTTGCTTTATTGAAATCCCCAACTACAATAAATACCTTAGGATATGCGGTTTCCAGTTTGCACAAAGTCCATTGTAGTTCCTTGAGAGCCATCATGGTGTCATCTTGAGGGGGAATATACACAGCTGTGACGATTACCGAAGATAATTATCTCGGGAGGTAATGCGGACAGCATTTGATGGTGAGCTATTCCAGATCGGGAGAACAAAAAGACTTGAGTTTCTGTACGTTACCACAATCACACCATGAGTTAATCATGAAACATACACCTCCGCCTTTCTTTTTCCCAGGGAGTTCTTTCTTCCTGTCCGTGCGATGTACGGAGAACCCTGCTGACTGTAATGGACAGGGACAGTATATCCAGAGAGAGCCATGATTCCTTGAAATAGAGCATGTTACAGTCCCTGAGGTCTTTCTGGAATGAGATCCTCTTCCTGAGCACGTCTACTTTATTGTTCAGGGACAGAACATTGGCGAGTAATATACTCCGAAGTGGTGGACGGTATGCACGCCTTCTGAGTCGGAATAAAAGCCCACTCCAAATTCCTGTTCTCTGTCGATGTCGTCTTGGAGCAGCCCCTGGTCTCAATGGAATTGCCTTGTGGGGTACGAACAAAGGATCAAATTCAGGAAAGTCACATTTTTGGTCGAAATGCTGGTGAGTGACCGCCGATCAAATATCCAAAAATGATTTTCGGCTGTAGGGAATAATGCAAGAAACGTTCTGTACGAATAATGTAAGGAATAAGACTAGGAGCTAGGAACAGGGTGGCGATGTTTGTCAGCGCCATCTTGTCTAAGAACTCATGGAACATCTCAAGTTCGATGGGAGTCCCAGCAAATAATAGCAATATACACTACATCAACAAAGGTATTTGGCTATTTCAGAATCTTCGGTTGCTGACAGGTGTATAAAATCGAGCACACAGCCATGCAATCTCCATAGACAAACATTGGCAGTAGAATGACCTTACTGAAGAGTTCAGTGACTTTCAACGTGGCACTGTCATAGGATGCCACCTTCCTAAGTCAAATTTCTGCCATGTTAGAGCGGCACTGGTCAACTGTAAGTGCTTATATTTTTTAAGTGGAATTGTCTAGGAGCAACAATGGCTCAGTCGCGAAATGGTAGACCACACAAGCTCACTGAACAGGAACGCGAGTGCTGAAGTGCGTAGCATGTAAAAATCGTCTGTTCTCGGTTGCAACACTCAATACTGAGTTCCAAACTGCCTCCGGAAGTAACATCAGCACAAGAACTGTTCGTCAGGAGCTTCATGAAATGAGTTTCCATGGCCGAGCAGCCGCACACAAGCCTAAGATCAACATGCACAATGCCAGGCGTCGGCTGGACTGGTGTAAAGTTGGACCATTGGACTCTGGAGCAGTGGAAATGCGTTCTCTGGAGTGATGAATCACACTTCACCATCCTGGCAGTCCAACTGACAAATTTGGATTTGGCGGATGCCAGGAGAATTCTACCTATGCTACCTGCAAAAAACACTAGATATAGGACAGATGATAGGATAGGATGAAAAATGGTCTGGGGCTGTTTTTCATGGTTCTGGCTAGGCCCCTTAGTTCAAGTGAAAGGAAATCTTAATGCTACAACATACAATGACATTCTAGACAATTCTGTGCTTCCAACTTTGTGACAACAGTTTTGTGAAGGCCTTTTCCTGTTTCAACATGACAATGCCCCCAATAGACTAAGCAAGGTCCATACAGAAATTGTTTGTTGAGATCGGTGTGGAAGAACTTGACTGGCCTGCACAGAGCCCTGACCTCAACCCAATCAAACACCTTTAAAATTAATTGGAATGGAGACTGAGAGCCAAGCCTAATCCCACAAAATCAGCGCCGGACCTTGCTATTGCTCTGGTGACTGAATGGAAGGAAGTCCCAGCAGCAATGTTACAACATCTAGTGGAAAGGAAAGCCTTCCATGAAGAGTGGAGGCTGTTATAGCAGGAACGGGGAAGCCAACTCCATATTAATGTCCATGATTTTGGAGTAAGATGTTCAACGAGCAGGTGTCCACATACATTTGATCATGTAGTGTATCATCTACAGCTGAAGTCGGAAGTTTACATACACTTAGGTTGTCATTAAATCTAGTTTTTCAACCACTCCACAAATTTCTTGTTAACAAACTATAGTTTTGGCAAGTCGGTTAGGACATCTACTTTGTGCATGACACAAGTCATTTTTATTATTTTACTTATAATTCAATGTGTCACAATTCCAGTGGGTCAGAAGTTCACATACACTAAGTTGACTGTGCCTTTAAACAGCTTGGTACATTTCCGTTAATGATGAAGCTTTAGAAGCTTTAGAAGCTAATTGACATCCTTTCAGTCAATTGGAGGTGTACCTGTGGATGTATTTCAAGGCCTACCTTCAAACGCAGTGCCTCTTTGCTTGACATCATGGGGGAAATCAAAAGAAAAATTATTGTAGACCTCCACAAGTCTGGTTCATCCTTGGGAGCAATTTCCAAATGCCTGAAGGCACCATGTTCATCTGTACAAACAATAGTCCTCAAATATAAAATATAAAAAAAACATCCGTCATACCGCTCAGGAAGTTCTGTCTCCTAGAGATGAACGTACTTTGGTGCGAAAAGTGCAAATCAATCCCAGAACAACAGCAAAGGACCTTGTGAAGATGCTGGAGGAAACAGGTGCAAAAGTATCTATATCCACAGTAAAACGAGTCCTATATCGACATAACCTGAAATGCCGCTCAGCAAAGAAGAAGCCACTGCTCCAAAACCACCATAAAAAAGCCAGACTACGGTTTGCAACTGCACATGTGGACAAAGATCGTACTTTTTGGAGAAATGTCCTCTGGTCTGATGAAACAAAAATAGAACTGTTTGGCCATAATGACCATCTTTATGTTTGGAGGAAAAAGGGGGAGGGTTGCAAGCCAAAGAACACCATCCCAACCGTGAAGCACGGGGGTGGCAGCATCATGTTGTGGGGTTGCTTTGCTGCAGGAGGTACTGATGCACTTCACAAAATAGATGGCATTATGAGGAGAACAAATATGTGGATATATTGAAGCAACATCAGTCAGGTAGTTAAACCTTGGTCACAAATGGGTCTTCCAAATGGGCAATGACTCCAAGCATACTTCCAAAGTTGTAGCAAAATGGCTTAAGGACAACAAGTCAAGGTATGAAGTGGCCATCACAAAGCCCTGACCTCAGCCTAGAAAAGTTGTGGGCAGAACTGAAAAGCGTGTGCGAGCAAGGAGGCCTACAAACCTGACTCAGTTACACCAGCTCTGTCAGGAGTAATGGGCCAAAATGTACCCAACTTATTGAGGGAAGCTTGTGGAAGGCTACCCGAAACGTTTGACCCAAGTTAAACAATTTAAAGGCAATGCTACCAAATACTAATTGAGTGTATGTAAACTTCTGACCAACTGGGAATGTGATGAAAGCTGAAATATATCATTCTCTCTACTATTATTCGGAAATGTCACATTCTTAAAGGAAAGTGTTGATCCTAACTGACCTAAGACAGGGAATGTTTACTAGGATTAAATGTAAGGAATTGTGAAAAACTGAGTTTAAATGTATTTGGCTAAGGTATATGTAAACTTCCAACTGCAACTGTATATAACGTTGATATAGTTTGATCTCGGATAGAAAGTTATTTTGCTCAGGGTTGTGAATGTGTTCATGTTCTAAGAGTCCCATATAATGATTGGCATAATTGGGTGCCATCATACTCCCCATAGTGGTTCCTTTTGTTTGTAGGAAAAAAAAAAACATAAAACAGTTATTTGTGAGTCCCAGCTCTGCTAAGTCTCTGATACGCGAGGAGCTAGGCTGAGAGTCTATAGGGCATTGTTCCAAAAAGAAGCTCAGGGCCTCTAGTCTACCTTGGTGGGGTATAGACATGTATAGGTTTTCAAAGTCAAAACAGGCCAGTAGTGTGTTTTCATTGATCTGGGGAATCTTCTTGAGTACATTAATCATGTCACCAAAGTCCCCAGTGAAGGAGGGTAAGGAGGAGACACATGGCTTGAGAAATGAGTCAACAAAAGTGGATCTTTTTTTGTCAGGCTTCCAATTCCGGCAATAATAGGGCGTTGTACTCATTCTTACGGATTTCTTCTCTGCCAAGATATACAGTAGCTTGAGCTTGTCATGAATAGAGGTATTTAACTGGGAAGTAAGGTCCAAAGGGATTTTCTGATACAAAACATTGTCAGACAATTGTCAATTCATCTCTGTCTCATAGTCCACCAGGTAGTCCACCAGGTTCTGTACCAATATTGCACTACCTTTATCGGAAGGCTTCACAATGACAGTAAAATATTTGTTCAAGTCGCTCAAAGCTTCTGTCTTTGGGCAAGTTACTCAACACCTTGTATTCACATTTTTTTACTTGGTCTTGAATATGTTTCCAGTGACGCATTCTTTCTCTGAGGCATAAAGGTGGATTTACCGCTGAAAATAGCAGACTTGCTACATATTCGTTGCATTGAGGGTAAGTTTATTTAGGATGCATTCTCATTTTCCATGTAATTTGTGTCAACATTATGGGAATTTCCAATAGACACAGTATCATTTGTAGCAAATCATTTCATCAGTCTTAGAGTTCTGAAAAACGGTTGAAAATCGACATACTGTAAACGTTAAAGTCATTACAATGTGTTGTTAGTACAAATGATACGCCTTTGCTGAGAGCAGATACAAGGTTCAGATAGGGACTTGCTGGATAGATTTATCACATTCAACTTTTCTGGCTCTGTGTCATGTGGGCCTACCTGCGTTCTCCATAGTAAGTGTTTGCGCTTCCCCCACCGCATCTTCTTCCGTGGTGAGGGTATGATGTTGGGCCTGTATTTCCCCTGCCAAGGCCTAAAAAATGCCTCTCACCCTGGCTGGGAAGGCTGGAGTTGAAATCGATGTCAAGGGCGGAGTAGGAGGAACCGTGTGTAATGGCGTACGGTCCAGCGCGCTCTCTACGCACACCTGCCCTGTGTGAACACCCCAGCAAGCCACTTTCTTAGTGATATTCCCAATGGGAATTATGTAGGCTTATGTGAGTATTGCACTCAGGACAACTTGATTCACAAATGGCAGGTTTTTATTCACCCAGAGACTTGCAAAGAGACACAAATTAAAGGCACAATATCCTGCAACACCACAAACCTCCTTTATTTGATCAAGTGTCCATGCGGATTGGGGTATGTGGGAAAGGGGTTCAGAACGCTTAAAAATCACAGAACACAGGAGTTGCATAAGGAATAATGATATCAAATGTCCCTTGCTTTGCACTTTTCCCAGGCAAAGCACAAATTGTCCTCTCTTCAATACCTGGGAATTGAACATGTGAAAATGTCACGCAATATTGACAATTTCCTCCTGAGACGAGAGTCCTTTTGGATACATTTCCTCAACAATAATGTTGAGGAATATCCACCTCTCCATGAGGTCTAAACGTGTAACTAGATATGTTCTGCTCCTCAGAGGCTGGCTGCATTTTCCCATGTTCCTTATATAATATACAAAATGATTGACACATTTGTCTCACCTGTTTTTAAACTATTGCACACCCATAAGGATAAACAAATCAAAATGCATGGATGTTTTTCCATATACAGTGTATTCGGAATGTATTCAGACGTTACAGCCTTATTCTAAAATTGATTAAATCGTTTTTTCCCCCTCATCAATCTACACACAATACCCCATAATGACGGAGCAAAAACAGGTTTTTATACATTTKAGCAAATTTATAAAAAACAAAAATTTGAAATATCAGATTTACATAAGTATTCAGACCCTTTACTCAGTACTTTGTTGAAGCACCTTCAGTGGTGACTACAGCCTCGAGTCTTCTTGGGTAGAATACAGCTTGGCACATCTGTATTTGGGGAGTGTCTCCCATTCTTCTCTGCCGATCCTCTCATGCTCTCTCAGGTTGGATGGGGAGCATCGCTGCACAGCTATTTTCAGGTCTGAGAGTTCTTTAGGTGTCTTTTGCCAAACTCCAAGCTGGCTGTCATGTGCCTTTTACTGAAGAGTGGCTTCCACTCTACCATAAAGGCCTGATTGGTGGAGTGCTGCAGAGTGGTTATCCTTCTGGAAGGTTCTCCCATCTTGACAGAGGAGCTCTGGAGCTCTGTCAGAGTGACCATCGGGTTCTTGGTCACCTCCCTGACCAAGGCCCTTCTACCCGATCTCTCAGTTTGACCGGGTGGCCAGCTCTAGGAAGAGTCTTGGTGGTTCCAAACTTCTTCCATTTAACAATGATGGAGGGCACTGTGTTCTTGGGGACCTTCAATGCTGCGAAGGATTGTTCCTCGACACTATCCTGTCTTGAAGCTCTACGGACAATTCCTTCGACCTCGTGGCTTGATTTTTGCTCTGACATGCACTGTCAACTGTGGGACCTTATATAGACAGGTGTGTGCCTTTCCAATGTCCAATCAATATAATTTACCACAGGTGGACTCCAATCAAGTTGTAGAAACATCTCAAGGATGATCAACGGAAACAGGATGCACCTGAGCTCAATTTCGAGTCTCATAACAAAGGGTCTGAATACTTATGTAAATAATGTATTTTGGTTTTTTATTTTTTATTTCATTTGCAAACATTTCTGAAAACCTGTTTTCACTTTGTCATTATGGAGTATTGTTTGTAGATTGATGAGTCAAATATGTAATTTAATTAAGGCTGTAACGTAACAAAATGTGGAAAACATGAAGGGTTCTGAATACTTTCCGAATGCACTGTATGTATACTGTGTAATATTTATATTTATTTATTAAATTGATCAGATGTAGCCTACATGCCTCTGAGATTATGTATGTATGTGCGTTTACAGTGGTATGACCTGACGAAGATCCAACTCAAATCGATACATTGTCTGTTTTGTGCCTCTGATTAAATCCTAATACAAAAAAATTCAATTAAACGCTGAGTCTCAAATAGCCGCCTGTGTCTTTTAATACCTGGGCAACAGCACACATTTCAGCAAATAAATGCCTGTTTCAAATAAACATGATTCATTTAGTTTAATTTGTTACATTAAATAATTTTGTAATGACTCCCCAGCAAGAAACTGCTAGCCATTAGCTGCTAACAGCAGAGAACTGCTAGCTAACAGGCAAGCACAAAAACAGTAAACAACTTCGGGAGTACAAACCCTTAGAAATCTCCCTGTTGTGTTCAGTGATTTAAGCAAATAAACGCCTGGGCTATTAATTGAAGTTTTGCGGTACCAGAGTTACGGACATTACTTTTTTACTATTTTCTGAGAGTGCTCATGTTTCACTGGTGCTCGCTTCGCAGTCACCCAAAAGCCTGAAGCAGTGGACTCTGGGAAAAGAGAAAAGCCCTCTGGCAAAGATGAGCGGATGGAGGAGAAAAAGGAAAAGAAAGAGACGACAACAGAGAAGGAGAGAAATAAAGGTTATAGCTTGCTAGCTGTGTAAAATGTAACGTTTTTTCCAGTGACCTGTAGTTTGTAGTTCATAGGGGATGAGGCGAAGTGAACAAATTCTGACTTCGATTTTTCGGACCCTTTCTGACTCTCACAGTTCCCCCCCAACCTGAGGCAGAGGGCCCTGGAGAGAGTGAGAGCCCCTCTGAGGGAGAAGGAAAGAAGGAGGAAGTGGTAAAGAAGGAGAAGGAGATTGAGGCAGAAGGTATCTGTCATGGTGTAGGATTTGTAAGACTGCATTAGTTAGTAGTTTTATAACTCATTGTGCTCCTTTGAAATAGACTGGATCAATTAGGTACACTAGTATTATGAATGAATG
This sequence comes from Salvelinus sp. IW2-2015, assembly GCF_002910315.2. Taxonomy (NCBI): domain Eukaryota; kingdom Metazoa; phylum Chordata; class Actinopteri; order Salmoniformes; family Salmonidae; genus Salvelinus; species Salvelinus sp. IW2-2015. The sequence continues at coordinate 102,345 of NW_019957576.1, forward strand.
AATGAACAGACGGAGGGATGAACAAACTAATGAACAAACAAAATAACAAATCAATGAATGATGTGATCCTTTGGTGCTCACAGCCCCTCCAATGCCTGAAGTGGAGGGGACGGGTGGCACACAGGAGACCGGGAAAGCCTCTGAGAAAGAGGAGGGGAGGGAGGAGAACACAGGAAAAAAGACTGAAGGTATCTTCTGTGGATGAGCTGTACATGTATAGAGCTTAGTGTGTAGTACTAGTGAGTGTAAAGCTGTTGATCAGTCGGAGCTTGAAACTGGGAGCAGTCAGACAGCACTAATCAACTTGTAGAGAAATAGATCTCAAATCTCTCATTCTTCCTCTGTGGTGATCCAGAGGAAGTTCTCGAAACACCTGAGTGGGGAAGCTTGGGTCAGGAGACCTTAGAGCCCCCTGGGAGAGAAGAGGAGAAGAAGAAGTGGGAGGAGGAAGAGAGTGAAGAGGAGAGAGAGTATGCAAAAAAGAAAGGTAGAACTTATCCTAGTGTGTAGTGTACACACCCTATAGGCTAGGATCCGGTAGATTCCATCTCTCCCAAGTAGGGTGACCACATGTCCCGGATTGTCCGGTGCAATCCCACATTTTGGCCCTTAGTTCCACAACCAAACAATCACGCATTTTATCAACAAATTCAAACACCGCTAATTTAGAAAACAACTAGATTTGGCCCGTATTTCAGTCAGACATTCCAACCTGTCTCTTGCAGTCATGTTGCACTAAAGAAAAAATATTTATCATAAGGATGTGGTACTGGTGATGTTAAACACTTTTCCAATCGTTGCTGAGATCTGACATAGTCAAGACAAGGCATCAGGCTACATTCCAGCTAAACGTAGATAGGACAGTTGCCTAACTACTTTATTCATGCTTCTGACAGCGAGCTACAAAAGTAAGTAAATAGCCTTATTAGACTGAAAGATATAAGGTGACTTCGTCAAACTTATGAGGCTCTCCATGCTCATTGCTCATTCAACATATTTGCTGCTACTTCACTCAATCCCGTAATAAAAGTCTCCCTTCCCAACTGTTTTACATTCCCTGAGACCAACCATAAATGTTTCCTTGGCCAAATATTCCCAGATTTTCATAAAAACAGCCACACATGGTCTCTCGTTTCTGAAAAAGAGTAGGCTAATTAGCTAATTTGGTGCAGTAGGGATGTAGTGCTGCCGGATCCTGTGATTGTTTAGTAAAGTTAGATCAAAGCTGAATCAATGTCTTCGACGATCACATAATGATTCATTGGTATTATACATAACATAACCAGATATAATAGCATATTATAATGTTACTGTTGCACCAAAAACACCACCGTGGTCATTTCTGAATAGTCCCAAAAATATTCTCATGCTTTCAAAACTCAACAGCGCCGCCACTAAATCAAATGTATTTATAAAGCACTTTTTACATCAGCAGATGTCACAAAGTGCTTATACAGAAACCCAGCCTAAAACCCCAAACAGCAAGCAATACAGATGTAGAAGCACGGTGGCTAGGAAAAACTCCATAGAAAGGCAGGAACCTAGGAAGAAACCTAGAGGGGAACCAGGCTCTGAGGGGTGCCCTCTTCTGGCTGTGCCGAGGGGAGATTATAAGAGTACATGGCCATTAAGGCCAGATTGTTCTTCAAGATGTTCAAACGTTAAACGTTCATAGATGACCCGTGTAACGGATGTGAAATGGCTAGCTAGTTAGCGGGTACGCGCTAGTAGCGTTTCAATCAGTTACGTCACTTGCTCTGAAACCTAGAAGTAGTGTTGCCCCTTGCTCTGCAAGGGCCGCGGCTTTTGTGGAGCGATGGGTAACGACGCTTCGTGGGTGACTGTTGTTGATGTGTGCAGAGGGTCCCTGGTTCGCGCCCGTGTCGGGGCGAGGGGACGGTTTAAAGTTATACTGTTACACCAGCAGGGTCAAATAATAATCACAGTGGTTGTAGAGGGTGCAACAGGTCAGCACCTCAGGAGTAAATATCAGTTGCCTTTCATGCCTTTCAAGCGTTCATTGGTTGAGACAGCAGGTGCAGTAGAGAGAGAGAGAGAGAGAGAGAGAGAGAGAGAGAGAGAGAGAGAGGGTTTGAAAGCAGAAGGTCTGGGACAAGGTAGCACTAGGCAGAATTTTCTTGGATTGAAACTAAATACAGGAAGGTTATATAGTTTGTTAACACCATCTTCTCTAATTTGCTCACGAAAAAGTAATTGAAGAAGAGCTAAATGCATGTTCCCATGAAACTGAGATCAAATTATTGTCATGCAGATGCAGTTTTGACGTTTCACCGGTAAAACGTGAAGAATGCTGCCAACATTTTGTATTCATGTAGGCTACACTGTCCCACAACATAATTCTGTTGTCCTGCATTTGGTTATTTTAAATGTGGTCACCCTACTCCCAAGCCATATCCTTACTATAACTAGATGATGACCAACCCATAGAGATAAAACTAGCTGGTTTTGAACTGTACCCAAGCAAGATTGGCGACAAACTGTTCCATTCCCAGGACATTGGGGCTCTATAACATCAGCCTCTCTATAATTATATCTCTATGGAACAACTTCTCAATAATATGCAGCTGCAATAGGTAGCCCATAGGCTACATTGTTGCGCTCTAGCATGGGCTGTTTGCATATTGTGCTGGGTTGCAGATTCAAGTTGGATCCAGGAAACCCTTCTAAAACAATGATTCCTTCATCTCCTGAAGGGATTCTCAAGCTCTTGATCTCAGGAGGAGAGCCCCAGGCCAGACAGTTGTATGGGATCATATACGATGATTTCAAAGGTAAGACACAGAACAATAGTAGCTAGCAGTGGAGTGACTAGGGATGCGTACAGGAGACTGAAGCATCATCCGGCATGGAATCTTGTTTAGTGAGTGGACATCAGTGAAGAGTTAGTAGAGTAGATATTTAGAGGAGTAGATCGTGTTGAGTAGCATTGAAGAAGAACGTTATATATGGACATTTTCACTGTCTGAATGACCAGATCAGTGGCAAAAACCGTGAAAAGATTCCTTTTCTCTGCGTGTCTTTGTTGTCCACCTTTTCATTGTTTCTTCTGTCTGACTCCATCATCCCTCCTCATCATGTTGGTGTTGTTTGGCTCACAAGGTAAGCATCTACATGTCTCTGTCACTATCTTGTATTCACGGTCACTAATCTAGTCATTGCTAATCACTATTTATCACCATTCAAACAAAGCTCCCTGTTTAACACTTCTCCTAATATGTGACAGAAATATTGTTCATCCCTATTTTGAATGCCAATTAATATAGGCATATGGAACCTTCAAAATAAGAGCCTCTCCCTTGTTACAATAAAAAAAATTACAGCCTTCCATGAAGTCCCATCTTGACTTTTCCTGCATTTGTGGAACAATGCCCCATTCTCCCTCTCTCCCATCTGTGGTGTAATTGGGCATTTATATTGAGCTACTGAGTAACGTTTCTCACCTAACCCATCTTTTATCACTGAGAGAAGCATTTTATGTGAGTCTGTGCAAGTGTGTGTGCGTTTTATTTGACTTCTCAGTTCGCAGTTCTCCCCTCTCAAAACAGCCCCTAAATATTTCAGTGTCATCAACCAAACAATAATAAATTAATAATGTGATGGCTGATTAAACAGCTAAACGCCAACTTTTTAGTGTGCATTTAAATATGTATTTGCATAAACATGCCTGGTAAACGCCTCCTTAGAGGACAGCGATGCCTTGCAGCGCACACACACTGCAGCTGACTTCTGAAGCTTAATAAAACCTTAATTAGGTACAAACCTCAGCAAAGATAATCACAGGAAGGATCTCTCTCTCTTTCTACAACGATGAAAGCACTCATTATCGATTCATTGACTCAGAAGGCCTGACATTAAGATATTTGAAGCGTTCCTAAATTGTTAATATCCTAAACCTACTCTAACTGTTTATTAAAACTGTTGGGGGTACTCGAGGAGTGGAGTTGGGAAACACTGTCCTATGTCCCACTGTTAATAACACTAACTCTTCTCTCTCCCCTCCAATGTCACTACTGTACTCTAACCATCCCATAACCATTCTCAACTTATTCTTGAACTCTTCTCTCTCCTCTCAGACTGTGAGTGCTACGGCCACTCTAACCGCTGCAGCTACATAGACTACCTGAACATCGTAACGTGTGTCAGCTGCAAGCACAATACAAGAGGACAGAACTGCCAGCACTGCAGACTGGGCTACTTCAGAAATAACTCAGCTGAACTGGATGATGAGGGTGTCTGCATCGGTCAGTCCACAGTGTGTGTGTGTGTGTGTGTGTGTGTGTGTGTGTGTGTGTGTGTGTGGTGTGTGTGTGTGTGTGTGTGTGTGGTGTGTGTGTGTGTGTGTGTGTGTGTGTGTGTGTGTGTGTGTGGTGTGTGTGTGTGTGTGTGTGTGTGTGTGTGGTGTGGTGTGTGTGTGTGTGTGTGTGTGTGTGCATTACTGCAGAATAGTCATGAGGCATTGTGTGTTACACAAACAAAGTGTGTAATGTTGATTCACCAAGGCATCATTGATCAACAATACAGTTTAGAAAGATCAGCAATTCCATCTCCAACCAATGCTGCGTGGAAAAAAGAACGACAAAACAGATAAAGACAGTAAAAAAACACTGACTCACTGAGATAAGACTATTATTCCTCTGGAGTTGACTGTGGTGTTGATGTAGTCATCTGCAAGTGAGCGGTGGGAGGCTAGAGGGGGTAGGAGGGGGGGCAGGGACCAGGCCTTAGAGTCAGCACAAATGAGGCCCATTAGCTCACCTGCCAGGCTACTGGCACACTGAGACTGGCCCCGAATCAATACAGAGCAGAGAGAAAAGGAGAGAGAGCACACAGGGAGAGTGTGTGTGTGTGTGTGTCTTATGCACTCATGCAAGCACACACCCAAATGAAATAAATATATTTTCTAAACTTCTTCGAATCTCTCTCTCTTTCTCTCGTTCTCGTCTCCCCTCCCTCCTCTCTCAACAGAGTGTAACTGTAACCAGATGGGTTCTGTCCATGACCGGTGTAATGGGACAGGCTTCTGCCAGTGTAAAGATGGCACTACGGGGCCCAAGTGTGACGACTGTTTCCTGGGTACTACTGGAAACAAGGGTGTTACTGTGAGTATACAGCGGGAGAAGTCCTTGGAGTGTGTGTGGGGGGGGGGGGGGGAGGTTTTTTTGGGGTGCATCTGTGTAAATGCCCATGCGTGTTATGAAATGAGAAATGTTGTAGGGAATATGTCACAGACATAGTACCCTTTCTTTAGATGCAGAAACCTCTCTCCACACTCTGCCACTTGGTCTTTGAGTTAATCTTAGCATCCATATCTCCTTGCTTACCCATGGGACTGGGGCGTGTATCACATTAGTAGCATCACCTGTTCCTTTAATTGATGACCCTGTCACACCATAACCCAATTTCTGGGAGCCTCTTTCGCCATATCGTATACCATACAGCAGCATTTCCCAAACTCGTTCCTGAGGACTCCAAGGGGTGCACATTTTAGTTTTTGCCCTAGCACTACATAGCCAATTCAAATAATCAGCACATCGTCAAGAGTTTGGGTGATGCTGCCATACAGTCAGGGCAGTGCCACGTCTCAAACACATATAGTCCCACCTACCTCTTTTTCCCTACAGGCTAGAATCGGAAGGAATCCTTCTTTACTACATTTGGTTAGTTAGCCAAATGTGTCAGTAGGACATAGTGTATCCCATATTTAGATTAAAGTGAGAGAGTAAAAGGCTAGGTTTTTGGTCGCTTTAAGAAACATGGCATGGAAGCACCATTGGACCATATTTACTTTCTTCAGCAAGATCCAGAACAGAAAAGCTTAAGCATGCTTTTGTGTCATGCCCCACAAATCGTCACGTCTCTGTCACACATCCACGCACACACGCATGATGCATGCACACATGCTGTGACAAACACACATACACGCTCTCTTGTACACATACTACGTTTTTAAGTCAACTATCTTGTACAATATAAAAACTACCAGAGTGCATTTCACCACCCTGTTTATAGCTTTTTAATGATCGTATGTTATAAGGGCACGAGGCAAGACCCAAATGCGGACACAGGAGGCAGACGGTAGAGCTCCGATATTTATTAAACCAGGTCAGAGTCCAAACAGTACCAGACGATAGGCAGTCTTGAGGTCAGGCCAGGCAGGGGTCAGAAACCAGATCCGAGTCCAAAAACAGTACAAGGGGATAGATAGGCAGGCTGGTAGTCAGAACAGGCAGAGTGGTCAGGCAGGTCGAAACCAGGAGGACAATAAACAAACAGACTCGGAAAAATAGGAGCAAGGAAAAACGTTGGTTGACTTGGCAAACAAGATAAACTGGCACAGAGAGACAGGAAACACAGGGATATATACACCGGGGATAATAAGCAACACCTCGAGGGGGTGGAGACAATCAGAAGGACAGGTGACCAGATCAGGTTGTGACAGTATTCATTCAACCTATGATGTATAGGCAAATAAGAGTCTATATATGAGTCTTCTCAATCAATCAATGACAGTTTATTGGTCGCGTACACAGATTTGCAGATGTTATCGCAGGTGTAGCAACATGCTTGTATATCGAGCTCCAACAGTGCAGTAATATATATAAATAAATAATTGTGTGTACCGCAGTAGTTATATAGGATGAGCCATGACTAGAATACAGTATATACAGTTGAAGATGAACTTGGTACCGTCAGGCATTTGGAAATTGCTTTTCTGAGGTCTTGGCTGATTTCTTTTGATTTTCCCATGATGTCAAGCAAAGAGGCACTGAGTTTGAAGGTAGGCCTTGAAATACATCCACAGGTACACCTCCAATTGACTCAAATTATGTCAATTAGCCTATCAGAAGCTTCTAAAGCCATTTTCCAAGCTGTTTAAAGGCACAGTCAACTTAGTGTATGTGAACTTCTGACCCACTGGATTTGTGATACAGTGAAATATAAGTGAAATAATCTGTCTGTAAACAATTGTTGGAAAAATTACTTGTGTCATGTCATGCACAATGTAACCGACTTGCCAAAACTATAGTTTGTTAACAAGAAATTTGTGGAGTGGTTGAAAAATTAGCTTTAATGACTCCAACCTAAGTGTATGTAAACTTCCGACTTCAATTGTACATATAAAGTGGGTAAAACAGTACGTAAACATTATTAGTGACCAGTGTTCAATGACTATGAACATTGTGTAGTATAGTGGATTAATATTTATCCTATAGCTAAGCATATATTATACACTGCTCAAAAAAATAAAGGGAACACTTAAACAACACAATGTAACTCCAAGTCAATCACACTTCTGTGAAATCAAACTGTCCACTTAGGAAGCAACACTGATTGACAATAAATGTCACATGCTGTTGTGCAAATGGAATAGACAAAAGGTGGAAATTATAGGCAATTAGCAAGACACCCCCAAAAAATGAGTGATTCTGCAGGTGGTGACCACAGACGGTGTGACCTAAAGACCACTTCTCGTTCCTATGCTTCCTGCTGATGTTTTGGTCACTTTTTGAATGCCTGGCGGTGCTCGTCAATCCTAGTGGTAGATGAGACGGAGTCCTACACCCACACAAGTGGCTCAGGTTATGCAAGTTCAATCAGGAATTGGCACATCAAATGCGAAGCTGTTGCAAAAGGTTTGCTGTGTCCTGTCAGCGGTATGTGGTCCAGAGCATGAAAGCGCTACCAGAGACAGGCCATAACATCAGGAGACGTGGAGGAGGCCGTAGGAGGGCAAAACAACCCCGCAGGCAGGACGCTACCTCCGCCTTTGTGCAAGGAGGTGCACTGCCAGAGCCCTGCAAATACCTCCAGCAGGCCACAAATGGCATGTTCTGCTCAAAAAGGTCAGAAACAGACTCCAGTGAGGGTGGTATGAGGGCCCGACGTCCACAGTGGGGGTTGTGCTTACAGCCAACACTGTGCAGGACGTGTTGGCATTTGCCAGAGAACAACACAAGATTGGCAAATTCGCCACTGGCGCCCTGTGCTCTTCACAGATGAAAGCAGGTCACACTGAGCACATGAGCACATGTGACAGACGTGACAGAGTCTGGAGACGCCGTGGAAAAAAAGGAAACGTTCCTGCACCTGCAACTCCTCCAGGCATGACCGGTTTGGCGATGGTAGTCATGGTGTGGGGGTGGCATTTCTTTGTGGGGCCGCACACCCCATGTGCTCGCCAGAGGTAAGCCTGAACTGCCAATTAGGTACGAGATGAGATCCCCAGACGCCCTTGTTGAGACCAATGCGACACAACTGCACATTGTTGCCTCTGGGTCATTTTGCAAGGCTCTGGCCGAGTGCACCTCCTTGCACACAAGGGGAGTGTAGCGTGTCCTCGCTCGCGGGTTGTTCCCTCCCGCCTCCTCCACGTCTGCCTATGTACTGGCCTGTCTCGCTGGTAGCGCCTCCATGCTCTGGACACTACGCTGACAGACACAGCAGAACCTTTTTGCCACAGCTCGCATTGATGTGCCATCCTGGATGAACTGCACTAACCTGAGCCACTTGTGTGGGTTGTAGACTCCGTCTCATGCTACCACTAGAGTAGAGAGCACCGCCGAGCATTCAAAAGTGACCAAAAACATCAGCCAGGAAGCATAGGAACTGAAGAAGTGGTCTGTGGTCACCACCTGCAGAATCACTCATTTTTTGGGGTGTCTTGCTAATTGCCTATAATTTCCACCTTTTGTCTATTCCATTTGCACAAACAGCATGTGACATTTATTGTCAATCAGTGTTGCTTCCTAAGTGGACAGTTTGAATTTCACAGAAGTGTGATGACTTGGAGTTACATTGTGTTGTTTAAGTGTTCCCTTTATTTTTTTGAGCAGTGTATAATAATATGCTAGCTAAGGATAAATATTAATCCACTATACATCACACAATGTTCATAGTCATTTGAACACTGGTCACTAATAATGTGTACGTACTGTTTTACCCACTTTATATGTACAATTGAAGTCGGAAAGTTTACATAACACTTAGGTTGGAGTCATTAAAGCTAATTTTTCAACCACTCCACAAATTTCTTGTTAACAAACTATATTTTGGCAAGTCGGTACATTGTGCATGACATGACACAAGTAATTTTCAACAATTGTTTACAGACAGATTATTTTCACTTATATTTCACTGTATCACAAATCCAGTGGGTCAGAAGTTCACATACACTAAGTTGACTGTGCGCTTAAACAGCTTGGAAAATGGCTTTAGAAGCTTCTGATAGGCTAATTGACATAATTTGAGTCAATTGGAGGTGTACCTGTGGATGTATTTCAAGGCCTACCTTCAAACTCAGTGCCTCTTTGCTGACATCATGGGAAAATCAAAAGAAATCAGCCAAGACCTCAGAAAGCAATTTCCAAATGCCTGACGGTACCAAGTTCATCTTCAACTGTATATACTGTATTCTAGCATGGCTCATCCTATATAAACTACTGCGGTACACAAATTATTTATTTGATATATATACTGCACTTGTTGTAGCCGATATACAAGCAGTTGCTACACCTGCGATAACATCTGCAAATCTGTGTACGCGACCAATAAACTGCATGATGATTGAGAAGACTCATATATAGACTCTTATTGCCTATACATCATAGGTTGAATGAATACTGTCACAACCTGAATCGGTCACCTGTCCTTCTAGTTGTCTGCCACCCCCTCGAGGTGTTGCTTTATTATCCCCGTGTATATATCCGCTGTGTTTCCTGGTCTCTCTGTCCAGTTTATCTTGTTCGCCAAGTCAACCACGTTTTTCCTTGCTCCTATTTTTCCGAGTCTGTTTGTTTATGTCCTCCTGGCGTTTCGACCTGCCTGACCACTCTGCCTGGTTCTGACTACCAAGCCTGCCTATCTATCCCTTGTACTGTTTTTGGACTCGCATCTGGTTTCTGACCCTGCCTGGCCTGACCTCAAGACTGCCTATCGTCTGGTACTGTTTGGACCTCTGACCTGGTTTAATTAAATATCGGAGCTCTACCGTCTGCCTCCTGTGTCCGCATTTGGGTCTTGCCTCGTGCCCTTATAACATACGATCATTAAAAAGCTATAAACAGGGTGGTGAAATGCACTCTGGTAGTTTTTATATTGTACAAGATAGTTGACTTAAAAACGTAGTATGTGTACAAGAGAGCGTTATGTGTTTTGTCACAGCATGTGTGCATGCACATGCGTGTGTGCGTGGATGTGTGACAGAGTACGTGACGATTTTGGGGGCATGACACAAAAGCATTGCTTAAGCTTTTCTGTTCTGGATCTTGCTGAAGAAATAAATATGTCCAAGTGGTGCTTTCCATGCATGTTTCTTAAAGCGACCAAAAACCTAGCCTTTACTCTCTCACTTTAATCTAAAATGGGTACACTATGTCCTACTGACACATTTGGCTAACTAAACCAAATGTAGTAAAGTAAGGATCCGTCCGATTCTGCCGTAGGGAAAAAGAGGTAGGTGGACTAGATTGTGTTGAGACTGGCACTGCCCTGACTGTATGGCAGGCATCACCCAAACTCTTGACGATGTGCTGATATTTTGAATTGGCTATGTAGTGCTAGGGCAAAAATAAATGTGCACCCCCTTGATCCTCAGGAAGCGAGTTTGTTGGAAATGCTGCTGCTATGGTATACGATAGGGGAAAGAGGCTCCCAGAAATTGGTTATGGTGTGACCAGGGTCATCAATTAAAGGAACAGTGATGCTACTAATGTGATACACGCCCCCAAGTCCCATGGGTAAGCAAGAAGATATGGATGCTAAGATTAACTCAAAGACAGTGGCAGAGTGGTGGAGAGGAGGTCTTGCCATCTAAAGAAAGGGTACTAGTCTGATGACATATTCCTACAACATTTCTCATTTCATACACGATGGCATTCAGAGCACCCCAGAATCGCCCAGCACAGCCTGTCATCTTTACTCTCCACAGTACACTCCACAGGCCACACAGATATGGGAAGGTACCTGCCCTCTGGGGCACCCCCCCCCCACACACACTGCCAAGGACTTCTCCCCGCTGTATATCACAGTAACACCCTGTTTTCCAGAGTACCCAGCGGAAACAGTCGTCACACTTGGCCCCGCAGTGCCATCTTTACACTGGCAGAAGCCTGTCCCATACACCGGTTCATGAC
>NW_019957576.1:113522-131607 GCF_002910315.2 Salvelinus sp. IW2-2015
TTGCCCTCCTACGCGCCATCCTCCACGTCTCCTGAGTACTGGCCTGTCTCGCTAGGTAGCGCCTCCATCTCTGGACACTAAACGCTGGACAGACACAGCAGAACCTTTTTGCCACAGCTCGCATTGATGTGCCATCCTGGATGAACTGCACTAACCTGAGCCACTTGTGTGGGTTGTAGACTCCGTCTCATGCTACACTAGATGTAGAGAGCACCGCCAGCATTTCAATAAGTGACCAAAAATCAGACAGCCAGGAAGCAATAGGAAAACGAAAAAAGGGGGAGGGGGAAGTGGTGTGCAGAATCACTCCTTTTTTGGGGGTGTCTTGCTAATTGCCTATAATTTCCACCTTTTGTCTATTCTATTTGCACAACAGCATGTGAAATTTATTGTCAATCAGTGTTGCTTCCTAAGTGGACAGTTTGATTTCACAGAAGTGTGATTGACTTGGAGTTACATTGTGTTGTTTAACTGTTCCCTTTATTTTTTTGAGCAGTGTATATACACCTCACATGCGACCCATGATAAGATGAAAATAATGTAATTTGTATGTTAACAAGTTCTTATAAATTGAATATACAATAGCACCGTGTCCATTTTGAGATGTGGTAGCCAGTATACAATTTCTCAAAATAGTCTTATAAATCTAAGATAACTCAAGAAATATGACATTCATTTGGAAATTTTTGCCAARGAGATCTTAGTCGCACAATTTTACATCTAACTAAGATATTTGGTGCAGTATTTCTCAAGTGAAAAAAATGGCATGAAACAGTTATTCTCTCGTTGAATGTGCGACCTGGTGAGACAATACCATAACCTCTACAACCCTTCAATTTTTTTTTTTTTTGATTAGGATCCCTATTAGCCAACCCCAATGGTGACAGCTAGTCTTACTGGGGTCCGACACATAAAGAAAAAGACAGTGCTGTGTGTAAGTTGACTATGCAAACAATTAGGAATTTCCCCCCCCCAAAATAATGTGTCTTATAAAAACAAGAAGTGATGCACTTAGTCTTTCCTCAACTCTTAGCCAAGAGAGACTGGCATGCATAGTATTGATATTAGCCCTTTGATTACAATAAAGAGCAACATGTACAGCTCTGTTCTGGGCCAGCTGCAGCTTAACTAGGTCCTTCTTTGCATCACTTGACCATATGACTGGACAATAATCAACATAAAATTAGAGCCTGCAGGAGTTGCTTTGTGGAAGTAGAACATCTCTTTATCACAGACATACCTCTCCCCCTCTTTACAACCATTGAATCTATTTGTTTTTTGACCATGACAATTTACAATATAAGGTAACACTAAGTAATTTAGTTTTTTCAACTTTTTCAACAGCCATACCATTCAGTACCAGATTCGGAATGATTTAATCCAATTACAATGCTCTTAGTTTTAGAGATTTTTAGGACCAGTTTATTACTGGTCAACCATTCCAAAACTGACTGCAACTCTTTGTTAACGGTTTCAAGTGACTTCATTAGCTATGGTTGCTGATGCGTATGGGGTTGAAGCATCAGCATACATGGACACACAGTCTTTGTTTAATGCCAGTGGCAGGTCATTGGTAAAAACAGAAAAGAGTAGAGGGCCTAGAGAGCTGCCCCGCGATACACCACACTTTACATGTTGACATTAGATAAGCTTCCATTAAAGAAAACCCTCTTGAGTAGATAGCTCTGAATCCACGAAATGGGGAGGTTGAAAAGCCATAACTAGGGCTGTGGCGGTCATGAAATTTCGTCAGCCTTTTATTGTCATGCAAAAGACTGCCGGTCTTACGATAATTGACCGACAATCCAGGCCTCCATGCATACAAGCTGCATACAAGCCGCTGATGTGTGCCTTTGGAACATCTACATTTAAAAAAGCGTAATAAATCAATTTAATATACACTATCACAATAAATCCATTATTTATTTTAGTCAGGTGTGGTAAACCGTGGGGTGTTGGGTTGAGCGTGCAGAGATTGACACAGAGACAGGGAGAATTTAGTCCGCAAAAACACCTTTACTAAGACAGAAAATAAACATAACAAAGAAAATCACTTAGGTTTGGCTCGGTCCTTCTTCTCTACTGTGGCTTGGTGTCGTTCTCTCTCACGGTGTGCCACCATGCTCATTTTATTTGGCCTCCACAGCTGGTTGGCACTTTCCTCTAATTACCTCCACTTAGAGCTGTCCGTGTCGGGGTGCCCAGCTCCCGTATTCCCAGCAGAGGGAGCCAATGTCGCCTCACGTACCTCCCCTCTATTACCATCCCCCGGGGTTAGACCTCCTGGGATACCACTTAGGTCTAAAGAAACATTATGATGTGAAGAAAAATGCATTTTGCTGAATAGCTATGTTGAGCGTAAAAGTTATCATTTGAAACAGGCCCTATACACCACATTTAGAGTTATTTGACAACTTTAGTTGTGAATGATACAAACCTTAGGATGTCTTAGAAATCAAAATATATATGTGCTAAATGATGCGACTATAGGCTATTAAGGATTTGAAAAAGTTGCAAAAAAGCTTGCGCTCTGTTCCTTGCCTCAGGCTGCAAAGCTGTAATCTCATCATATTTTCACCCATCCAACTATTCAGATTATTCTCAGTTTTACTAATATGTCAAGTTTGTTTTGATTTAGAATGACAAACTCGAGGCCACGTGCTTTCCCGCTGGTTCATTTTCCCAATTATGCCTGGTAGGCTACTTTGGTGTTATGGCGGAGCTGTGCTTAATATGAGCAGCTGAGAAATAAACACTTATTTCACTCCATGCATCAACCACTGTTTGAGGAGCATGCTCTCACTGCGGGACAGGTGATATTCCTCCGTAACTCCATATGCCATGGACTCTCCAACCTTGTTCCTGGAGCTACCCAGTGGTTAATTTTGGAAACCAAGTGAAATCTGATCGGGAACATCGATAGTAACATGTTTTCGCAACGAAAAATATCACTAAACTGTTGACACCCCCTCTGCACGCTCGAGAAAGGAATAAAGGAGAGAGAGGAGATGGAAACGCATGTTAGTGAGATATTTTGAATAGCTAAAGGATATGTGTCACCCAATGAATTATCCCTATTACTAAACTATTCAAAATCAAATACAAATTCGCAATAATTGTAGGCTAACTGTAAGCCACCCTGCACAATCAATGAACTAACAGCATTGTCTAGGGCTATACGTTCTATCCCAGACTCATGGATAGACATTTTGGAGCGTAGCATAATAATACAGTCCACACTCAAGTACTATTAGGCCTACTCTAATTATTTAAGTTGAGTAGATGCTAGACCAATTATGCACAAAAGACATCTTAAATCAGTTTTGTTTTATGTTTTACTGGCTTAATATGTAATATGTGGTAGGCTATGAGTATAAGGCCTCGAGTATAAGGAACAATCAGGGCCTCCCGAGTGGCGCAGTAGTCTAAGGCACTGCATCACAGTGCTAGCTGTGCCACTAGAGATGCTGTGTTCGAGTCCAGGCTCTGTTGCAGACGCACAATTGGCCCAGCATCGTCCGGGTTAGTGGAGGGTTTGGCTGGCAGGGATGTCCTTGTGCCATTGCAGACTAGTGACTCCTGTGGCAGGCTGGGCGCAGGGCACGCTGACACGGTCGCCAGGTGCACGGTGTTTCCTCCGACACATTGGTGCGGCTGACTTCCGGGTTAAGTGGGCATTGTGTCAAGAAGCAGTTGTCGGGTTGTGTTTCGGAGGACACACGGCTCTTGACCTTCGCCTCTCCCGAGTCCGTACGGGAGTTGCAGCGATGAGATACCACGAAAATGGGGTAAAAAAATGAATAAGGAACTATCATAATTTTTACTGTAATATGCGTATGGGTGTTTTTAATTAATCACCTTAGAAAGAGCTGTCCATTCCGTTGTGTTAGGCTTTACAACAACATCCACAATGACCATGTTTTACACTCAGTTTCAAACTGCTGTTGAATTTCTTTCTTCAAATTGAGCATCACAGTGAGGTGATTTTAAAAAGCAGGACACTGTTTTGATGATAAGTGTTTCATGTAATTATCGATTGCATTTGAATTGATGTTAGAGTGGTTAAAGGGACAATAGAGCCCTGAGTACCAGGCCATTAGGATCTGATGGAGGGACAATAGAGCCCTGAGTACCAGGCCATTAGGACCTGATGGTCATTAGCAAGTTGAGTACTACCAAAGCATGTCCAGAGTACATAAAAGGAGATTACTGTGGAATTTTACTGCGGTCATGACTCATGACTGCCGGTGTGGCGGTAATAAGGTCACCACAACAGCCCTAGCCATAACATACATGTTTCTCAACAACAGGTTTTGGTCAATAATATCAAAGGCTGCACTGAAATCTAACAGTACAGCTCCCATAATCGTATTATTATCAATATCTTTCAACCAATCATAGGTCATTTGTGTCAGTGCAGTACATATTGAGTACCCTTCTCTATACTATAAGAATGATACAAGTCTGTTGTTCATTTTTTTAACAGAGAAAAAGCATTGTATTTGGTCAAACACCATGTTTTACAAAAGTTTACTAAGAGCTGGCAGCAAGCCAGCAAACTAAGCATCAGAATAGAGACAAAGTAGAGTCGCAATTCAACGGCTCAGACACGAGAGGTATATGGCAGGGTCTACAGTCAATCACGGACTACAAAAGGAAAACCAGCCCCGTCGAGGACCACGATGTCTTGCTCCCAGACAAACTTAACAACTTCTTTGCTCGCTTTGAGGACAACACAGTGCCACTGACACGGCCTGCTACCAAAACCTGCGAGCTCTCCTTCACTGCAGCCAACGTGAGTAAAACATTTAAACGTGTTAACCCTCGCAAGGCTGCCGGCCCAGAAGGCATCCCCAGCCGCATCCTCAGAGCATGCGCAGACCAGCTGGCTGGTGTGTTTACGGACATATTCAATCAATCCTTATCCCAGTCTGCTGTTCCCACATGCTTCAAGAGGGCCACCATTGTTCCTGTTCCCAAGAAAGCAAAGGTAACTGAGCTAAATGACTATCGCCTCGTAGCACTCACTTCCGTCATCATGAAGTGCTTTGAGAGACTAGTCAAGGACCATATCACCTCCACCCTACCTGACACCCTAGACCCACTCCAATTTGCTTACCGTCCCAATAGGTCCACAGACGCCCCATGACTGCGTGGCCATGCACACCTCCAACTCAATCATCAAGTTTGCAGACGACACTACAGTGGTAGGCTTGATTACCAACAACGACGAGACGGCCTACAGGGAGGAGGTGAGGGCCCTCGGAGTGTGGTGTCAGGAAAATAACCTCACACTCAATGTCAACAAAAGAAAGGAGATGATCGTGGACTTCGGGAAACAGCAGAGGTAGCAGCCCCCTATCCACATCAACGAGATAGTAGTGGGGAAGGTCGAAAGTTTTAAGTTCCTCGGCGTACACATCACGGACAAACTGAAATGGTCCACCCACACAGACAGCGTGACCTCAGGAGGCTGAAGAAATGCGGCTTGTCACCAAAAACACTCACAAACTTTTACAGGTGCACAATCGAGAGCATCCTGTCGTTGCCTGGTACGGCAACTGCTCCGCCCACAACCGTAAGGCTCTCCAGAGGGTAGTGAGGTCTGCACAGCGCATCACCGGGGGCAAACTACCTGCCCTCCAGGACACCTACACCACCTGATGTCACAGGAAGGCCAAAAAGATCATAAAGGACAACAACCACCCGAGCCACTGCCTGTTCACCCCGTTATCATCCAGAAGGCAAGGTCAGTACAGGTGCATCAAAGCGGGGACCGAGAGACTGAAAAACAGCTTCTATCTCAAGGTCATCAGACTGTTAAACAGCCGTCACTAACATTTAGTGGCTTCTGCCAACATACTGACTCATCTCTAGCCACTTTAATAATGAAAAATTGATGTAATAAATGTATCACTAGCCACTTTAAACAATGCCACTTTATATAATGTTTACATACCCTACATTACTCATCTCATATGTATATACTGTACTTGAAACCATCTACTGCATCTTGCCTATGCCGTTCGGCCATCGCTCATTCATATATTTTTATGTACATATTCTTATTAATTCCTTTACACTTGTGTGTATAAGGTAGTTGTTGTGAAATTGTTAGGTTAGATTACATGTTAGATTACTGCATGGTCGGAACTAGAAGCACAAGCATTTCGCTACACTCGCATTAACATCTGCTAACCATGTGTATGTGACAAATAAAATTAGATTTGATGCCTCTTTAGCGGAATGACTTTGTCTTGCCTCCAGGTCTGAGAACAAACACATTTCTCTAGGCTCAGATTAAAGATATGATAGATAGGAGTGGCTATATAGTCAGCTACCATCCTCAGTAATTTTTCCACCTCTCCCACACTAAATTTACTAAATTCAATTCAAAATGCTTTTCTTTCATTATTACTGTTCGTTGTTGGCATTTCCTGCCTAAGTTTGCCCACTTTGCCAATTAAGTAATCATAAAAATAATTGACAACATCAAATGGTTTTGTGAGGAATAAGCCATCTCATTCGATGAAAGATGGAGTTGAATTTGTCTTTCTGCCCATAATTTTATTTAAAGAACTCCAAGGTTTTTTACCATCATACTTGAGATGATTTATCTTGGCTTCATAATACAGTTTCTTCTTCTTTTTGTTGAGTTTAGTCACATCATTTCTCAATTTGCAGTAAGTCAACCAGACTTATTAGCCGCTCCTTTTGTCCCATCTTTTTCAACCACACCGTTGTTCAATTCCCCATCAATCCATGGAACATAAACAGTTATGTCAGTTTCTTAACAGGTGCATGTTTATCAATAATTGGAACATAAATTCATCAAGTGCAACGTCTGGATGCTCCTTATTAATCACATCAGACCAACAAATATTTTGTATATAATCCACATAAGTCACATCAAAATCTTATACAAGGTCTCTTATACACTATTTTAGGCCCAGCTTTTGGAACTTTGGCTTTCCTGGATATAGCCACTATATTGTGATCACTGCATCCAATGGGTATGGATACAGTTTCAGAACAAAGATTACAGAGCAAAGCTTCCTCTTGAGCGGACAGCTTGATGAAAACCAGAAAATATTCAGGTCCCTCTCTGTTTACATCACATACACTGTCAAGGATATCACACAAATTATTTAGATACTGACTGTTAGCACTAGATGGCCTACATCAACACCCCAAAATAACAGGCTTTAGATGATGCAGGTGAACCTGCAACCACAGCACTTCAATAAAACTTGACATGAGATTTTCTGTAAGCATTACAGGGATATGGCAATCTACACCCAATACCCCATAATAACAAAGTGAAAATAGGTTTTTAGAAATGTTTGCAAATGTATTAAAAATAAAAAACAGAAATACTGTATTTACATAAGTATTCAGACCCTTTGCTATGAGACTCGAAATTGAGCTCAGGTGCATCCTGTTTCCATTGATCATCCTTGATGTTTCTATAACTTGATTGGATTGATTACCTGTGGTAAATTCAATTGATTGGACATGATTTGGAAAGGCACATACCTGTCTATATAAGGTCCCATAGTTGACAATGCATGTCAGAGTAAAAACCAAACCATGAGGTCGAAGGAATTGTCCTTAGAGCTCCGAGACAGAATTGTGTGTAGGCACAGATCTGGGGAAGGGTACCAAAAAATGTCTGTAGCTTTGAAGGTCCCCAAGAACACAGTGGCCTCCATCATTCTTAAATGGAAGAAGTTTGGAACCACCAAGACTTACTTACTTACTTACTTACTTTATTGTCCCCATGGGGAAATTTTGTTGCAGTGTCATGTACACATTTAAAGTGGCGTTAAATACAAAACAAGATTGACAATACAACTTTCAATAACAGTCACGCACCAATAAATAAAATAAAATTTAAAATTTAAAAAAGAAGAAAAGACTAGCCTGCTGGCCTTACGGGGTCAATGGGAACATTTGCCCGAGCTATTTAAGAGGGATATCACACCTTGCACAAATGATTGTCTCGTTCTATTTTTCCTGCTGAGGGGTGCCCTATACCTGCGCCCAGAGGGGAGTAATTCAAAGTCCAGGTACAGGGGGTGACTTGGGTCTAAAATGATTTTGTGAGCCTTACGGAGGGCCCTGACCTTAAAAATCTCATCCAGGCCTGTCTGTTTGACTCCAAGTACCTTGCTTGCTGTGGTAATAATCCTTCTCAGCATGTTTCTCTGACTGACAGTGGCATTGCCAAACCAACAAACAATACAAAAAGTTAAAATACTCTCAATAAAGGATTTGTAAAACAGAGTCAATATAGTACAGTCTATATTAAAAGAACCCAACTTTTTTAGAAAGTACAGTCTCTGTTGGCTCTTTTTGTAGATCTGGTCTGTACATTTACTCCACTGAAGCTTACTGTCCAAAAAGACACCCAGATATTTATATTCCTCTTCAATTTCTATGTTCTGACCTCTGATAGATGTTGCAGAGGTAGGTGTTGTACGCTTCCTGAAGTCTATGCACATCTCTTTGGTCTTGTTGGTATTGAGGACCAAGTGTGATTCCTCACACCACTCTACAAAGTCATCTAGGACCGGGCCATGATGTTCCTCGTCATCATGCAACAGGCTGATCAAGGCAGTGTCATCAGCGAACTTAACGAGGTGTCTGCCAGTATGGGAACTAGTACAACTATTAGTGTACAAGATGTACAGAAGTGGGGACAAAACACATCCCTGAGGAGAGCCTGTATTGGTATTGCGTATATCCGACACATGGGGACCTATTTTGACTCGCTGTGAGCGTTGGCTCAGGAAGTCCAACAGCCACAAAACCAGCCCCCCATCTAAGGAAAAGTCCCGAATGAGTCTCTGTGCCAGAATGTAGGGCTGGATTGTGTTGAAGGCAGAAGAAAAGTCAACAAACAGAACCCTGACATGGGATTTGCGTACCTTCTAGATGTCTATAGACCATGTTAAGGAGGGTAAGAATGGCATCAATCAACTCCTCTGCGGTCTGATAGGCAAACTGAAAATGGGTCGAGGAGCTTTGGGTGACACTGAGAATATGACTTTTCACAATTTCTCAAGGCATTTCATAACTAAGGATTCAAAGCGACAGGGCGATAAGTCATTCAGCACAGAGGGATTCGATACTTTAGGAATTGGTATAATTATGATTTTTTTTCCACAATACTGGAACGTGTTGCTGGTGAGTGAGGATTGGAAAATGTCTGTAAAAACACCAGCCAGTTGTTCAGCACAGTGCTTAAACACATGCCCACTTATTTTGTCTGGCCTGGGATTTTGTATGTGTTACATTCCCTGAACAACTTTAGAACATCAGACTGTTGAACAACAACTCTCTCAAACATTTGTAATGATGCTTCCATTTGTTTTACCTCCGACACGAAGTTGTCTGATTCAAATCTTGAGAAGAAAACATTCAGTTCATTAGCCATGTTCTGGCCCTCATATCCCCCAAGGTCAGCACTGGTTTTCCCCCTGCCTATATGGGGGGCGCTAGCCATGGATTTAATCCCTTGCCAGGCCACCCTTGCGTTTCCTGAGGGAGAGGGTTCCTCTCCACCCTTTGCTTGTATGCCTCCTTGTCCACCAGTATCTGTCTTTTTATCTCACGTTGTACATCTCTTAAAGCCTGTCTATCACCCAGCATAAACTGCCTTCTTCCTATCAAGTAGTGATTTTAGATGTTTTGATACCCAAGGCTGTGTGTTAGGGAAGATTTTACAGGTCTTAGTAGGCACAACTGACTCAACACAGAAGTTTACATTAGTCTGAAATAACCTCTGTGAGTTCATCCAGATCAGAGCTGCTGTCCTCAAATACCTCCCACATTGTACAGTCAAAACACCCTGAGGACAAGTGATACTGTTGTCATTCCAGATCTTGACAGTTTTAACTGTGGGTTTCTCCCTCTCCGAGCGACAGTAAATTGCCTGAGGTAGACCACATTGTGGTCTGAGTCCCAGAGGAGGTCTGGTGGTGGCGAGAACGCCTTGGTATGTCCCATAGCACAAATCAAGAGTCCTATTTTCCTAGTGTGACATTTCACATACTGATGGTATGTGCGCAGGACTTTGCGCAAGGTACAGTTGTTAAAATCCCCTAAAATAATTTGGGTGCGTCGGGGGAGATGGCACAGTTCTGTGACAGATTATAAATAATCTCTGATGCCTTTGTTATATTAGCTTTTGGTTGAATGTACACAACGGTAACAAACAATTGGGGGAACTCACGGGGCAGATAGTAAGGTCGCAGTGACACAGAAAGCAGTTCAATGTCGGGGGTACAGAGTCGCTTCTTTACCAGGATCGATTTACACCACTGGTCCCTGACAAGCAGGCAGACGCCCCCGCCGTGAAGTTTCCCTGTGACTGTCAGATCGCGGTCCGCTCTGACCAGGGTGAAGCCGGCCGGCCCACTTCTCTTTCCGGGACTCTGTCATCCAGCCAAGTCTCAGTAAATGCCAGCAAACAGGCCTCCCGGTATTCGTGTTGGAAGCGCAGATTCGCTGACAACTCATCCGCTTTCCCCTCAGTGACTGGGCATTAATCAGCAAGGTGGTGGGTAAGGGAAGTTTGTTCTTAATTTTTTTAAGTCGTTGTCCCTGATTCCCCCGCGTTTTCCACGTTTGCATTTGGGTTTGTAATCCACTCGCAGACAATCAGGTATTAGATGGGCCATTGGGATATCCATCGCGTTCGTATTTGAGTTGCATTGTAGTAAAAACTCCCTGCTGTATTGGATTCCGCTGCCAGCAGCGTTTTCATTATTTAGTCCGTTCGTAGCGGGTATGTACACGATCAACAAGATCAGTCCAACACCCCACCACTGGAAATCCATGGTTGGCAGAATGTTTGTAAACTAAGTGTACAAATTAAAAACATAAAATAACGCCACTAAGTGTACAAATTAAAAACATAACATAACGCCACTAAGTGTACAAATTAAAAACATAACATTAAAAACATAAGATAACGCCACACCAAACGTCACACACACTGCAGGTCGCAACAGAGCCGCGCCCCATCTACCACCATCGTTAATGGTCACCTACCCTACCTAGACTCTTCCTAGAGCTGGCCGGCCAGCCAAACTGAGCAATCAGGGGAAAAGGGCCTTGGTCAAGGAGGTGACCATTAACCTGATGGTCACTCTGACAGAGCTCCAGATTTCCTCTGTGGAGATGGCAGAACGTTCCAGAAGGACAACCATATCTGCAGCACTCCACCAATCAGGCATTTATGGTAGAGTGGCCAGACGGAAGCCACTCCTCAGTAAAAGGCACATGACAGCCTGCTTGGAGTTTGTCAAAAGGCACCTAAATGACTCTCAGACCATGAGAAACAAGATTCTCTGGTCTGATAAAACCCAGCCGCTCTGACATTGCTCATCCATATATTTATATTTATATATTCTTATTACATTCCTTACTTAGATTTGTGTATATTAGGTAATTGTTGGGTAATTGTTAGATTACTTGTTAGATATTGCTGCATTGTCGGAACTAGAAGCACAAGCATTTCGCTACACTCTCAATAACATCTGCTAACCATGTGTATGTGACCAATACAATTTGATTTGATTTGTTGGGGCAGTATACAAATTGTGGTGGGTCTAGGTTGTCGAGTAAGGTGGAGGTGATATGATCATTAACTAGCCTCTTTAAGGCACCTCATGATGACAGAAATGAGTGCTATGGGGCGATAGTAATTTAATTCAGTTACCTTCGCTTTCTTGGGTGGACATGTTGAACCAAGTAGGAATTAAAAATAGAGACATTGAATTAAAAAGTAATTCATTAATTCATTAAAAAGAGACATTCAACTGACCCAGAGAAAATGCATGCTCGAGAAAAACAAAAGAAAGGAGGCAGAAAAGAAGGCAGGTGGTACTTGTTGCCGAGGCTTGGAGAATTCATTTTTTCTTCTTTTTTTTTCTTTCTTCCCCCCCTCTCTTTTTATCTTTACTTTTAATTGCTCCCTTCTCATTACATCGCTCTTCCCTATCTTGTTGTTTCTGTGGCAAAACGTGTCCTCTCTTCTCATCTTCCACCTCATCGCTCTCACCTTCTATCCTACTACTCTCCTTCTCTTTGCTCCCCATCCTCATTTTATCTTTCATGAAACCGTCGTTTTGCCACTACATCTCTCCTTTCTTCCTTTCTCCTACCCTACCTTCCTCCACACCCTTTCTCTGCATGTACCTTTCCTCTCGCTTTTTTCTTCTTCCTCCCTCTCTACCTTCCACACCACACACAACACACACACACACCACAGCCAAGTGCATATCTCCCCCTGTATACTCACAGTAAAGCCTTGTTTCCAGTAGTACCAGGGACAAGTCGTCACACTTGGGCCCGTAGCGTTTTCACTGGCAGAAGCTGTCCATTACACTGGTCATGGACAGACCATCTGTTACAGTTACACTCTGGGGAGGGGGAATAGAGGAGAGAATGGGAGAAAGAGATGGAGGCAGGCATGTTAATATTAGTTGTAGTTAATTTGGTGTATGTGTGATGTGTAAGTCTCTCTCTCCTCTTTCTGTATTGTTTCATGCAGTCTCTGTGTGCCAGTAGCATATGAGGTGAGCTAATGGGGCCCTTTGTGCTGACTCCAAGGCCTGGACTATCCCACGTGAGGGGTTACTCTCCGACTCCCTGTGCACCCTTTTACCTCCTTCAGCCCCCGTCCTACGTCAGCCCACTCTCACCTGCAGATGGACTACATCAACACTAATTCAGCTCCAGCAGAGAATCAGGAGGAATAATAGTCTGATTACATTCAGTCCACAGAGAATCCAGCAGGAATAATAGTTGTCTACATTAGTCTTCACAGAGAAATCAGAGAATAATAGTCTGATCTCCATTCAGTCCACAGAGAATCCAGAGGAATAATAGTCTGATCTAATCATTCGCTAAGAGAATCAGGAGGAATATAGTCTGATCTACATTCAGTCAAGAGATCCGGGAGATATAGTCTGATCTACATTGCTCAGAGATCAGCAGGAATAATAGTCTGATCTACATTCAGCTCCACAGAGAATCAGGAGGAATAATAGTCTGATCTACATTCAGCTCACGAGAATCCAGGAGGAATAATAGTCTGATCTACATTAGCTCCAAGAGAATCAGCAGGAATATAGTCTGATCTACGATTCCAGCTCCACAGAGATCAGGAGGATAATAGTCTGATTACATTCAAAGCTCCACAGAATCCAGAGGAATATAGTCTGTCTATCATTCAGCTCCACAGAGAATCCAGGCAGGATATAATGTGATCTACATTAGCTCCAAGAGAATCAGCAGGAATAATAGTCTGATCTACATTCAGCTCACAGAGAATCAGGAGGAATAATAGTCTGATCTACATTCAGCTCCACAGAGAATCAGCAGGAATAATAG
This sequence comes from Salvelinus sp. IW2-2015, assembly GCF_002910315.2. Taxonomy (NCBI): domain Eukaryota; kingdom Metazoa; phylum Chordata; class Actinopteri; order Salmoniformes; family Salmonidae; genus Salvelinus; species Salvelinus sp. IW2-2015. Next base: position 126,927 of record NW_019957576.1, read on the forward strand.
TCTGATCTACATTCAGCTCCAGGAGATCCAGGAGAATAATAGTTGATCTACATTCAGTCACAGAGAATCCAGGAGGAATAATAGTCTATCTCCATCAGCTCCACGAGAATCCAGGAATAATAGTGACTACATTCAGCTCACAGAGAATCAGCAGGAATAATAATCTGATTACATTCAGCTCCACAGAGAATCCAGAGGAATAATAGTCTGATCTACATTCAGCTCACAGAGAATCCAGGAGGAATATAGTCTGATTCATTCATTCAGCTCCACAGAGAATCCAGGAATATAGTCTGATCTACATTCAGCCCACAGAGACAGGAAGGAATAATAGTGATTATACATTCAGCTCAGAGATCCAGGAGGATATAGTCTGATCTACATTCAGCTCCACAGAGCTCAGGAGGAATAATAGTCTGATCTACATTCAGCTCCACAGAGAATCAGGAGAATAATAGTCGATCTACATTCAGCTCCACAGAGAATCCAGGAGGAATATAGTCTGATCACAGGATTAGCTCACAGCAGAATCCAGGAGGAAATAGTCTGATCTACATTCAGCTCCACAGAGAATCCAGCAGAATAAAATCTGATCTACTTCAGCTCCACAGAGAATCAGCAGGAATAATAGTCTGATCTACATTCGCCAAGAGAATCAGAGTAATATCTATCTACATTCAGCTCAAGAAATCAGCAGAATAATAGTCTGATCTAATTCAGCTCACAGAGAATCCAGGAGAATAATAGTCTATCTACATTCAGCTCCAGAGAATCCAGAGGAATATAGTCTGATCTACATTCAGCTCCACAGAATCAGAGGATAATGTCTGATCTACATTCAGCTCCACAGAGAATCCAGGAGAATAATAGTCTGATCTACATTTCAGCTCCACGAAATCCAGGAGAATAATAGTCTGACTACATTAGCTCAAGAAATCCAGGAGGATAATAGTCTATTACATTCAGCTCCACAGAGATCAGGGAATAATAGTCTATCTCAGTGTTTTTACTGTCTTTATCTGTTTAGCAGTTTTTTTCTGCAGTTGTTTGAATGCTGATCTCGCTAAACTGTATTCTGATCAATGACGTCTTTGTGATCAACATTCACACTTGTTTGTGTAACACACACAATGCTAACGATTACACACACACTGACACAGAACACAGACACAGACACACACACAGACACACACACACGAACACACAACAGACAAACACACACACACACAACAGACACACACACACACACACACACACACCACACACACACACACAGACACAGACCAACACACAGACACAACACAAGACACACAACGACACAGACACAGACACACAAGACAACAACACACAGACACACACAACAAAAACACAGCACACACAACGCACACACACAGCACACACACAGACACACACAGACACCACACACAGACCACACACGACACAGACACACAACAGACAACCACCACAAGACCACACACGACCACAACGACCACACACACACAACAACAGACACAACAGACAGAACACACACAGACAACAACAAACACACAGACACACAACACAGGACACACACACACCACACACAGACAACACACACGACAACAGAACACACCACACAGACACACACACCACACACACACACAGACCACCACAGACACACACCAGACACACACACACACAGACAACACACCAAACACACACTGACACACAACTGAACACAACCACACACAGACACACCACACACAAACACAACACAACACCACCATGACACAACACACCACACACACTGACTGACCGATGCAGACACCTGTCGTCTAGTTCGCGGACGCTTCGAAGTATCCTCTCTGTGCAGTTCTGTCTCTGATTGTGCTTGCAGCTGACGCAGTAAATGTTCAGGTAGTCTATTACTGCAGGTTAGAGTCATCATCAAGCTGAAAGAGGTGTTGTTGACACAGTTGGCAGATAGTTAGTCGAGCACTCAGTCTGGAAGGATGTTGCGTAGAAAGTCTACAGAGAGATTAGTGCGTAGTCGCGGAACGGGGTGTGGGTCGTACTCACAGTGGAAGAGTGTGCGAGCACTCAGCGAACGAGAGATTATGTTACGTAACATTCTGTAGAACAGAGAGAAGTTATGGTCCGTAGCATACAGTTGGGAACAGAGGAGAGTAGTGGTCGTAGCTCACAGTTGGGAAAGAGAGGAGAGTTAGTGTCGAGCACTCACAGTCTGGAAAGAGGGAGATTAGTGTCGAACACTACACGTTGGAACAGAGAGGTAGTTAGTGGTCGTAGCACTCACATCGGAACGAAGGAGAGTTGTGCGTAACTCACAGTCTGAGAGAGAGATTAGTGGTCGTAGCCATCACAGTCTGGGAACAGAGAGGGTATTTAGTGGTCGAAGTAACATCACAGTCTGGAAAGAGAGGATAGTTAGTGGTCGTAGCATCCAGTCTGGAAACAGAGAGAGAGTTAGTGGTCGTACACTCCAGTTGGGAACAGAGAGGGTAGTTAGTGGTGTACACCACGAGTCTGGGAAAGAGAGGATATTAGTGGTCGAGACATCACAGTCTGGGAACAGAGGAAGTTAGTGGTCGTAGCACTCACAGTCTGGGAAAGAGAGGTAGTTAGTGTCGTAGCATCACAGTCTGGGAAGAGGGAGAGTGTGGTAGATGGACTGGAGTCTGGAACAGAGAGGAAGAGCTGTGTGACTCACAGTCTGGAACAGAGAGAGGTTGGGGTGATACAGGACAGTCTGGGAAGAGAGAGAGTTGGGTGATAACATGCAGTCTGGAACAGAGAGGAGAGTTGGGGTGATGAACAGTAGAGGACAGTCTGGGAATAAGAGAGGAGAGCTGTGGTGATGGCAGTGTTGAAGTCTGGAAGAGAGGAAGCTGTGGTGATGGACAGTGGGAGAAGTCTGGGAACAGAGAGGAGAGTGTGGTGATGAACAGTGGACAGTTGGACAGAAGGAGAAGTGTGGTGATGACAGTGGACAGTCTGGAACAGAGAGGAGAGCTGTGTGATGGACAGTGGGCAGTCTGGGAACAGAGAGAGGCTGTGGGAGGACAGTTGGACATAGAGAGGAGACATGTGTATGACAGTGGACAGTCTGGAAAGAGAGAGAGCTGTGTGATGGACAGTCTGGGAACAGAGAGGAGAGCTGTGGTATGGACAGTCTGGGAACAGAGAGGAGAGTTGGGTGATGGACAGTCGGGAAGAGAGGAGAGCTGTGGTGATGGAAGTTGGGAAAGAGAGGAGAGCTGTGGTGATGGACAGTGGGAAGTCTGGAACAGAGAGGAGAGTGGGGTGATGGACAGTGGGACGTCTGGAAAGAGGAGAGTTTGGGGTGATGACAGTCTGGGAACAGAGAGGAGAGTGTGGTGATGGACAGTCTGGGAACAGAGAGGAGAGTTGGGTGATGGACAGTGGGAAAGAGAGGAGAGCTGTGGTGATGGACAGTGGACATGGAACAGGTTGTAGGTTCAGTACATGCCAGACAGCACCACAGAGACTGGGGGAATGAGTTTCTAGTGTTTTCGTTTTTGTATGTTTATAGGTATTGGTTGTATGCTGATTACAAAATGAATGTCCATATAAATGGCAGTACATTGATGGTATTGTATTACATAAGACCATAGAGATGGTTGTAGCAAGTTGTGGTATGTGGAACATGCATAGGAGGGAAATGTAAGAGAGGTTTTAGCAAGGTTGTGGTATGGTGGAGACATGGCATAGGAGGAAATGTAAGAGAGGTTTAGCAAGGTTGTGGTATGTGAGACATGCATAGAGGGAAATGTTAGAGTGGTTGAAGCAAGGTTGTGTATGTGGAGAAATGGCTACAGTAGGTGGGAAATGTTAGAGATGGTTGGGACAAAGAGCTAGAGAATGATCCCATTGAGAAACGGTTCTGGAACCAGAATTGGTTGAAATCACATCTAGTCTCGTGGCCTTATTGTAGAAACAGTTAAGTAGCTTTAGGTATGAATGATTTGGAGCTGCAAATATCGTGCCCTGCGTTTGTTTCTGCGAGTCAATGAATATAGGATGCTTTTATCTTAGTGTCTGACTCACAATTGTTAAAGAACAGACTTCAGATAACTCCCCCACCTCCAAGACAGGGAACGCTGACTGGGCTTTATCAAGCTCTACTGACAGCACTCTATACTGGTGTGTGTGTGTTGTCCTGTGTGTTTGTGTTTGTGTGTGTTTTTGTGCAAACATGCACGTGTGTGTGTGTGTGTTGTGGTTAGGATTTGTTTGTGTTTAATGCAGGAAGATTAGAGGCTGGTGAAAGATCCTATTCCTGACACAACTTTTACCTCCATTATACAGTACGTCTTTCATCTATTCTCTATCGATCTGATGCTTATATAGTGTTCTTCTGCATCTCAATGCACCCTATTCCTATGTAATGGACTACTTTCTACCAGGCTCATAGACTGTGTCAAAAGTAGTGCACTATGTAGGGTATAGGTGCCATTTGGAACAGAAGCTATACCTGTTGTACTATATGTCTTTCTATACTCCTCAATCTGTGAAATCACTCAGTCCACAACTAAGTTGATTTAATATGGTAACAGGACTAAAAAAACCATACGTCATAATCACCTGTTTTATTATGTATTTCCAGAGCAATATCTAATGTAGCGCCACACCAAAGTGTGTGTGTGTGAGTGAATCTTCT
>NW_019957576.1:131632-248457 GCF_002910315.2 Salvelinus sp. IW2-2015
TGCATTAACTCAAATCAATAAAACAAAGGAAACGTCATTGTGTTACATCAGCCATTTCCTCCCTCCCTTCTTCTTCATAGTGAACAGTAAGATTTAAAGTTCTCATTGCTCGTTTAAAGTAATAATAATGCTTTTTGGTATGAGATTTCTCCAGGTCTCTCGTATAAAGGGAGAGACAGTGGGTTGGTTGTCTTGATTTTCCTCAGAAGTCTCATTTTACTCTCACAGCAGGGGGGTTCCCCGAGTCAGTAACAGTCTTGTGATGTGTGTGTGGTTTGTGTGTGCTCATAGGGTCCTTGGCCAGCTAGCAGGCCTTTCCCACTCTTCCCTCTCTGGGGTTGCGCACACACACAACAGTTCCCCCTGTGTTGATGAGATAGGTGACGATATCGTGTGCAGTTAATTGGCCAAAAGGTGTGTGTAGCAGGACGCAGAGCAGTGGGGGACGAGGGGGGCCAGGGGAGGGAGGTGGAGGCGGTGTTGCAGGCCTTGCCCCCTCGCAGCGGGACTGTTGGCACAGCACGCCCTTAAACTCTGGAGGACAGATACACTTCTGATTCTGGAGCACGTCCCAATTCTGGCACAGGAGCAGCTCCTCGTCACACACATTAGCTGTAGGAGGAGAGAGAAGAGGGGGGGGGGCAGAAGAGGAGAGAGGTGAAGGACGTTGATGAGAGAGAGAATGTGGTGGAGAGGTGTATATTGGGGGGGGGAGATAGTGTATGTATGTGGGGAGGGGGGGGGGGGTTGTGTGTGTGTGTGGGGGGTGTATGTGTGGGGAATATGTCACACGACAGTCATAGTAGCCTTTAGCATCCCCTGCTCCTTTCATTAACACCTTAACCCTCCTTCCCCCGCTCCTTTCATTAACACCTTAACCCTCCTTCCCCCTATCATATACCATAGAGTCAGGGCCAGTCTCAAACACATACAGCCCCAGCCTCCTTTTCTCTCTGAGGCTGGCTTTGGAATCCCTCCTTACTGCAGTTTGTTAGTTAGCCAAATGGGTCAATCAGTAGAGCACAGTGGATCCCATATTAGATTAAGGTGAGAGAGTAAAAAGGTTTTCGGTGGCATAAACATGCAATGGAAGCATGATACACACAGAGAGATCCAGAACATAAAAGCTTTGAGCATGCTTTTGTCATCATGCCTTACAAATCTTCACAGGTTTTTACGTCACAGACCCGCACACACGCACATGCACACACATGATGCATGCACACATGCTGTGACACACACACACACAGCGTTTTTAGGCCAAATATCTTGTACAGTATAAAAACTCCCAGCATGTTATTCCCCACCCCGTTTACAGCTTTTTCATTCAGCCTATGATTTAGACAACTAAGAAATGTATAAGAGTCTTCTGAACAAAAAGAGACATTACTCTGATTCAGATGCTCCAAAAAAACAGGGAAAAGATGGCAGAAAAGAGAAGGCAGGTGGTATTCGTTGCTGAGCTCGAGGCAAGGAGAATTAACATGTTCTTCTTTCTTCCCCCTCTCTCTCTATCGATATACTTCCATTTCTCCCTTCATCTCTCTTCCCCATCTTGTTCTTTCTGTGGCAATACTCCTCTTCTCATCTTCCCCCGATCGCTCTCTCCTATCTTAATCCTCTCTTTATTCTCTTTGCTCTTTACTCCCCCATCCTCCTTTTATCTTTCATGGAACCTTGTTGTTTTGCCACTATATCTCCCTCTCTTTCCCGCATCCCTTTTTCTCATTCGCCTTCAATCACCTTCCTCAACCTACTCTCTCACTTTCAACCTCTTCTTCTCTCCCTCTACCTCCATCCACACCTACCTCCATCCTCATTTTCTCGATCACTTCATTCACCTCTTTCTGCTTGTCTCTCTTTCTCCCTCCCCCCTCTCTAACAGCCAACGTGTGTGACGAGGAGCTGCTCCTATGTCAGAACGGCGGGACGTGCTCCCAGAACCAGAAGTGTATCTGTCCCCCAGAGTTTAAGGGCGTGCTGTGCCAACAGTCCCGCTGCGAGGGGGGCAAGGCCTGCAACACCGCCTCCACCCTCCACCTCCTGGCCCCCCTCGTCCCCCAACTGCTCTGCGTCCTGCTACCACACCTTTTGGCCACATTAACTGCACACTGAGTCACCTGCTGCCTCCTCAAACACAGGGGGAACTGTTGTGTGTGTGCGCAACCCCAGAGAGGGAAGAGTGGGAAAGGCCTGCTAGCTGGCCAAGGACCCTATGAGCACACACAAACCCACACACACATCACAAGACTGTTACTGACTCGGGGAACCCCCCCTGCTGTGAGAGTAAAATGAGACTTCTGAGGAAAATCAAGACAACCAACCCACTGTCTCTCCCTTTATACGAGAGACCTGGAGAAATCTCATACCAAAAAGCATTATTATTACTATTAAACGAGCAAATGAGAACACTTTAAATCATTACTGTTCACTATGAAGAAGAAGGGAGGGAGGAAATGGCTGATGTAACACAATGACGTTTCCTTTGTTTTATTGATTTGAGTTAATGCACCCCTCTTCTCTTGAGACCCTGCACTTACTGCTGCGGAAAGACAGACAGGATTGTTTGACTAGACATGGGCGGAGAGCTGGAGGGAGGGGGGAGGGCTAGGTCGTGATTCGCTGCTGAGGACTACTTAGAATATAAACCAGGTTCCACGACTTCGACTCGAAAACAGACTTGTTTTTACCTTTTTCCTTTTTCTGCTGCAGTTTTTTATTTCAGCATCTTTTTCTGCCATTAATGTATCTTATGTGCCCACCGACAGACTGAGATGATACATTTAATTATTACAATATCCAGAGGGTTATCAATATTAAGATTTTAGTCACTATTACGGTCGTTATAGGAATGAGTGTTGCCACCGTTTAGCAAGATTTAATCTTCACACAGTATTCAGGAATAAAACAATCTAACTTACCAACAGTCTAAAAAGAGAGAGAAAAGGGGAGAAAGTATCAATATTATAAGTCATTATTTGAATATGTTTTGTAGAGATTCTTTTTGTTTAGAGTTATAATAAATGAACTATTCCAGAGGAGCATTTTATTACACTGTAAGCTTTACAGTAAATGTGAATTATTTACCTGTGCTTGTACTTTATTGATTCAATTCATTCTTTCAAGAGAAAAAATGTGTGACTACCAACCAAAACTCTCAATTGTCTTCTCCAGATTGGAACTGTCTGGATTGCTGAAAAGTGGGGAAAAAAAGACAACCTCATTCATTGGTATTTGATTTCATGTAGGTCTGACGTGTTTTATGCAAATGGTAAAAGAACTGACATGATGAGTGACACCAACAACTGAATCTGTCAAACCACTATGAGGTTCACTCATAACGACAGACAACCCCAATGCACATGAGAATACAATCATAAAAAGTTGAACAAAAATTGCACCATAATGTCCAGACAAACATTTTCCCCGTAAGGTTCTGACAAGAGTGTTCTCCTCGTAGAAATAGACTTACTAGAATGTAGAAAGCGCCCAGACCACTATTTTTATTTCTATGGTTCTCCCGCTCTCTTGCAGAGATCATCATCGCCGTGGAAACCCGAGGCTTACGGGGTCATGTTAATGACACCCTAGGCACTGTGTTGCATCTTTTACTAAGCTTTTGTAAAAAAATTAAACATTTCAGTGAAAGAGTAGTTCCTGGCTTTGGAGTCACTGACATTTTGAATAAACAGAGAACTATAGGAGAAATGCACCATTACTCCATTACAAAAGCACTACACACTCCAGCACTCCACAAAGCATACCTGGGAGGAATGCAAAAAAAGGGGGTGGGTGTCAGCATGCAGTAAAAAGAAAGACAAAGACATTCAGCCGGTGCCGGTGGTAAAATAAAAAATCATTAGGTATTCTAGTTTATTCTGTCTGTAAGGCATCTCTATTCTGGGATCCATTTCAGAAGAAGTCTGCAGTGTTCAAATTAAGGGCAAAGTGGAGATGTAAGTAAGGAGTGAATTGAGACGTGTGGGGGAGATCCTCACAGAATGATCTGAGCTCAAGGTAGGAGTTGTCCTGGCTGAACAGCACAGATCTAGGATGAAATTATCCTAGATCAATAAACTGAAGTGTTCGGTGGATGAAAACTACACACCGCAACCAGTAGCGGTGTGTGGGTAAAATCCCTGAGGAAGCAAATTCATGTGAAAAAAAGCCATATTACAACCTGTGTTGTGAGAACCCTGTTGTTTGCTCTATAACTTCTTAGTTCATATGCCTTGCCACCGTGATATATGCCACGTTCAAAACAACTGGGAACTCTAAAGTCTCCGACTTCAGTGCGTTCAAGATAACTGGGAACTCGAGCTCCGACTGGGAAAAAGATTTTTCGAAAACGGTCATCAAACTTGGAATTCCAAGTCGTAAACTCAAGCATCTTTCTAGAGCTCAGAGTTTCCAACCTAAAGATCACTGACGTCACGATTTGAACTTGTTTTTTTTTCAAAGTTACCAGTTGTCTTGAATGCCGAGACACAGTAGCAGAATAAATTCAACCACACCTTTGTTTCATCCCAAAAGTCAAGGGGTCTAAACACTCCGTATGCACTGTACTGTATATCAACAGGAAGATATAATTACATAAACTTTTCAAAGCACTAGTAATGACTTCAGGTTTATATCACCTGAAGCATGTGCAGAACCATGTAAACACTTGCACGAGCTTGGCAAGTATGCATTAATCTTGTGCATGTATTTGTATATTGTGTGCATGCTTCAGGTGATAGAAATCTGAACGCACTACCAGCGCTTTGAAAAGGTCATGTGATTATACTTTCCCGTGGATACAGTGAGCTCCGCTGTTGTTTTATCTCTGTATTCCAACACTTTAGATTTGAAATTATACAATGACAATGAGGTTAATGTGCAGACTTTCATTTCGGGTGAATCATTTAGAAATTACAGCACTTTTTGTACATAGTCCCCCCATTTTAGGGGACCAAAAGTATTGGGACAAATGCACTTGTGTATTAAAGTAGTCTAAAAGTTTAGTATTCCTAGCATGCAATGAGGACATCAATGTTTCAGATTATTTTGTGCCCAATAGAAATGAATGGTAAATAATGTGTTGTGTCATTTTGGAGTCACTCATTGTAAATAAGAATATACTATTTTTCTAAACACTTCTACATTAATGTGGATGCTACCGTGATTACGGATAGTCCTGAATTAACCGTGAAAAATTATGACTGAGAAAGTTCGATGTACACATGTCATACCCCCCAAAAATGTTAACATCCCCTGTTATTGTAATGTTGAGAGGTTAGTGTGTCTTGGTGGTATGATATTTGTGCGTCTGTAACCTTCTCACTCGTCATTATTCACGATTCTTTCAGGACTATCCAGAATCATGGTAGCATCCACATGAATGTAGAATTGTTCAGAAACATATTCTATGCTTATTTTACAATAAAAGTTACTCCAAAATTATCATACATTATTTATCATTAATTTCAGTTGGACACAAAATAATCTGAAACAACTACAACAAAAAGCAAATGCATCAAACAAGTTTGTGGATTCACAAGCTTGATGTACATTCGGGCTTTGAGGTCATGAGAGGAAACTTTCCTGATTCAAATGCTAATTTCTACCCGATGTAGAACTCTATGTCTGGTTTCCAGGTAACTAGGAAGACTGTTCTTACCAAGGTCCAAGGCGATCTCGGCGATCTATTTGGTGTAGAATGGTATCGAGAAATAATAAAGTAAAAATAATAAATAGAAGGGAAAATACAAAGGCATGCAAGGCCGAAAGAAAACTATTCAAACAAGCATGGGAAGGCCCTCCAGGCTCTTCTTATTTGGTATATTGGTGATCGCACAATTCAATGTGCATCTCGCCACATACTGTGCGGGATGGAAACAGAACAAACTACCAAAAAACTACCAAACTACCAACAAAAAAATCTAAAGATAAACTGAACATTTTTTCTGTCAAAAAAATCTAACTAATCTGATACCTACATAGGCTCAAGGGGAACCTGGCGCCAGTACCTCTTGCAAGTCTTCAGATGTAAAATCCTGAAGTCCCAAAACCTTTTCTGCCGCAGCCACAATAATGTCCAGTTTCTTAGACTTCTTTGAGACTTGTGCCAAACAGTTTCTAAGTGGGGCAAAGAACGCCACAAAATCCATATTTTTAACTTCTCTAGGGTAGGGGGACCTATTTTCACCTCCGGATGAAAAGCGTGCCCAAAGTAAACTGCCTGCTACTCAGGCCCAGAAACTAGGATATGCATATAATTGGTAGATTTGGGTAGAAAACACTCTAAAACTGTTCAAATAATGTCTGTGAGTATAACAGAACTGATTTGGCATGCGAAAACCTGAGAAAAATCCATCCAGGAAGTAGGATATTTTTTATTTTTGTAGTTTTCTATTCAATGCCATTACAGTATCCATTGACTTTGGACTCAAATTGCAGTTCCTATGCCTTCTACTAGATGTCAACAGTCTTTAGAAATTGTTTCAGGCTTGTATTCTGAAAAATTAGGGAGTAAGACCAGGCTGAATGACTGAACCCTAAAGTGTCACAGAGCTTTTTCATGCGCAATCCCGAGAACGCGCCTTTCTTGTTTACCTTTTATATTGACAACGTTATTGTGTGGTTGAAATATTATCGATTATTTAGGCTAAAAACAACCTGAGGCTTGAATATAAACATAATTTGACATGTTTCTATGAACCTTACGGATACAATTTTGATTTTTTTGTCTGCCTGTTGTGACTGCGTTTGAGCCTGTGGATTAATGAAGAAAACGTGCAAACAAAATGGTTTTTGGATATAAAGAGAGACTTTATCGAACAAAAGAAACATTTATTGAGTAAATTAATGTCTTCTGAGTGCAACCATATGAAGATCATCAAAGGTAAGTGATTAATTTGATCTCTATTTCTGACTTGTGTAACTCTTGGCTGGTTACTGTTTGTAATAATTTGTCTGCTGGGCGATGTTCTCAAATAATCGCATGGTATGCTTTCGCCGTAAAGCCTTTTTGAAATCTGACACCGTGGTTGGATTCACAAGAAGTTCATCTTTAAACCTATGTATAACACTTGTATGTTTTCTGAATTTTTAGAATCAGTATTTCTGTTTTTGAATTTGGCGCTCTGCAATTTCACTGGATGTTGGTCAGGTGGGACGCTACCGTCCCTTTTTACCGTCCTCTTTTAACACACAGGGTATGTTTTGACTGGCAGCAAACATTTACTATAGGCTGTGGTGCGTCCACTACCATATCTACTAGCATCACTTGTTCTCTCAATTCTTTTAATTGCCTCCGCATAGGAGATTTGATTGACCGCTCAAACTTTTGCCACCTCAATCTCCTTGACCTCAGGAACTCGGGATCATTATCCCAACCACAATTGCAACTCCGTTTTCCTTTTACACATCGTTCTTCAGTTTACTCTGTCCGTCTGCACATTCTTGAAATATGGCCAAATCCTTTACAATTCTTACACTGCAATGGTTTTGGGACAAAAGCTCTTACAGTGAATCTTACATAACCAAGCTTCACATGCGTAGGTATTTGCTCTTTATCAAAAAACAACAGGAGCGACAGACTTTCTTTTATTTCTCCATTCACAACACCAGGAATTCTCTTCAGGTATTCAACCTGAACATCCGTCGTCACCCCTGAGATGACTCCGAAGTTCAAAACACAAAACTTCTGTTGTACAGATTCTTTTGAGGCTCACTGCAATCTTCCTCTGTTCTTCAGAAATACAATTCATCTAAATAAGACCAGAACTGGTCATTCTGACAGACCCCACTGATCCCAGTGCATACTTCACCATTTTCGACACCTCAAATGAGTTTCCCACATATGCATCCTTACTCAACAAACATATCCCAACAAGAAGTGATTCATTATCATTCATACACGTATTCTCCACTCCAATTTTAGCCAATTTCCTTTTTGTTCCAGTTTTCGATACTACTGTTGTCGATTCAGAACATTCGTCTTCACCAACTTTGCTCGACGCGCTGCTTAATTCTCACTCAGCATCCACTTCCGCCATAATTCCCTACCTATCTTCCAGGCTCCTCTGTCCACCTCTCACTCTGTAATCTGCCACTCACTCGCCAATCACCCACACCTGTGAGCAATAGAGCTCGCCAGCTTGTAGGCTAGTTCTAAAAAATTGAAATGATTTACCTCTGGTTTGTTCAGCTATTCCTATGGGAAAAATTAACGGAGAATAGAGTTTTGTAATAAACTCCAAAAATAAAGTCTGAGGTTACCACAGACCGTATTTTCAGCATTCATCTAAAACCCCTTGAAAAACTGCATTAATTTTCCCATAGACTTTGTTCAACGAACCATGGCGGAGTTAGTGCCTACAAAATAAACGCCATTACTTCTCATCAACATCTGGCCCGGTTGCTGCTGCCCCCTAGGGATGGGATGTGGAGTTTACCGCCTACCTGTGCCAAATGAAAGACGCATGAAAAAATGCAACTTTTATTTTCCCCTCTTTTGGCAGCGTACAATGTTGACCATGATCATTTTAGTTTTTACACTAAATATAATCAATATAACCGGAAGCTCTCCAACAGCTTACAAACATAGATGAACTCAGCTGATTGATTTGGTGAACAATAATACAGGCTCCAGGTGAACATTGCCATGAGGGTGCAGCACCAATTGAAACAAATAAAACAAAAACAATACTTTTGCTGCTTAATATGAAAAGTAAACAAGGTTCATTCAATTTCAAATACATGGAATTCTTAATCTACCTTCTGAAAATAGTATGGAAAATACAGAAAATTATATCATGTCTATTTTTGGTTCAACTAGGACTGGATTAAATTTCTTTTTGAAACTGTTGCAAAGCTAACTAAAAAGCAGCATTCCCCAAGWGAGGATGGCTTTCACTTCAGCAGTAATAAATTCATGAACTTCTTTGAGGAAAATATCGTGATCATTAGAAAGCAAATTAAGGACTCCTCTTTAAATCTGCGTATTCCTCCAAAGCTTAGCTGTCCTGAGTCTGCACAACTCTGCCAGGACCTAGGATCAAGTTACACTTAAGTGTTTTAGTACTATATCTCTTGACACAATGATGAAAATAATCATGGCCTCTAAACCTTCAAGCTGCATACTGGATCCTATTCCAACTAAACTACTGAAAGAGCTGCTTCATGTGCTTGGCCCTCCTATGTTGAACATAATAAACGGCTCTCTATCCACCGGATGTGTACCAAACTCACTAAAAGTGGCAGTAATAAAGCCTCTCTTGAAAAAGCCAAACCTTGACCCAGAAAATATAAAAAACTATCGGCCTATATCGAATCTTCCATTCCTCTCAAAGATTTTAGAAAAAGCTGTTGCACAGCAACTCACTGCCTTCCTGAAGACAAACAATGTATATGAAATGCTTCAGTCTGGTTTTAGACCCCATCATAGCACTGAGACTGCACTTGTGAAGGTGGTAAATGACCTTTTAATGGCGTCAGACCGAGCCTCTTCATCTGTCCTCGTGCTACTAGACCTTAGTGCTGCCTTTGATACCATCGATCACCACATTCTTTTGGAGAGACTGGAAACCCAAATTGGTCTACACGGACAAGTTCTGGCCTGGTTTAGATCTTATCTGTCGGAAAGTTTGTGTCAGTTTGTCTCTGTGAATGGTTTGTCCTCTGACAAATCAACTGTACATTTCGGTGTTCCTCAAGGTTTCGTTTTAGGACCACTATTGTTTTCACTATATATTTTACCTCTTGGGGATGTCATTCGAAAACATAATGTTAACTTTCACTGCTATGCGGATGACACGCAGCTGTACATTTCAATGAAACATGGTGAAGCCCCAAAATTGCCCTCGCTAGAAGCCTGTGTTTCAGACATAAGGAAGTGGATGGCTGAAAACGTTCTACTTTTAAACTCGGACAAAACAGAGATGCTTGTTCTAGGTCCCAAGAAACAAAGAGATATTCTGTTAAATCTGACAATTAATCTTGATGGTTGTAAAGTCGTCTCAAATAAAACTGTGAAGGACCTCAGCGTTACTCTGGACCCTGATCTCTCTTTTGACGAACATATCAAGACTGTTTCAAGGACAGCTTTTTTCCATCTACGTAACATTGCAAAAATCAGAAATTTTCTGTCCAAAAATGTGCAAAAAAATTAATCCATGCTTTTGTACTTCTAGGTTAGACTACTGCAATGCTCTACTTTCCGCCTACCCGGATAAAGCACTAAATAAACTTCAGTTAGTGCTAAATACGGCTGCTAGAATCCTGACTAGAACCAAGAAATTTGATCATATTACTCCAGTGCTAGCTTCCCTACACTGGCTTCCTGTTAAGGCAAGGGCTGATTTCAAAGTAATACTGTTAACCTATAAAGCGTTACATGGGCTTGCTCCTACCTATCTTTCCGAGTTGTCCTGCCGTACATACCTACACGTACGCTACGGTCACAAGACGCAGGCCTCCTAATTGTCCCTAGAATTTCTAAGCAAACAGCTGGAGGCAGGGCTTTCTCCTATAGATCTCCATTTTATGGAATAGTCTGCCTACCCATGTGAGAGACGCAGACTCGGTCTCAACCTTTAAGTCTTTACTGAAGACTTATCTCTTCAGTAGTCATATGATTGAGTGTAGTCTGGCCCAGGAGTGTGAAGGTGAACGGAAAGGCTCTGGAGCAACGAAACGCCCTTGCTGTCTCTGCCTGGCGGTTCCCCTCTCTCCACGGGATTCTCTGCCTCTAACCCTATTACAGGGGCTGAGTCACTGGCTTACTGGTGCTCTTTCATGCCGTCCCTAAGAGGGGTGCGTCACTTGAGTGGGTTGAGGTACTGACGTGATCTTCCTGTCTGGGTTGGCGCCCCCCCCTTGGTTTGTGCTGGTGGAGATCTTTGTGGGCTTACTCGGCCTTGTCTCAGGATGGTAAGTTGGTGGTTGAAGATATCCCTCTAGTGTGTGTGGGGCTGTGCTTTGGCAAAGTGGGTGGGGTTATATCTTTCCTGTTGGCCCTGTCCGGGGGTATCATCGGATGGGGCCACAGTGTCTCCTGACCCCTCCTGTCTCAGCCTCCAGTATTTATGCTGCAGTAGTTTATGTGTCGGGGGGCTAGGGTCAGTTGGTTATATCTGGAGTACTTCTCCTGTCTTATCCGGTGTCCTGTGTGAATTTAAGTATGCTCTCTCTAATTCTCTCCTTCTCTCTTTCTTTCTCTCTCTCGGAGGACCTGAGCCCTAGGACCATGCGTCAGGACTACCGGGCATGATGACTCCTTGCTGTCCCCAGTCCACCTGGCCTTGCTGCTGTTCCAGTTTCAACTGTTCTGCCTGCGGCTATGGAACCCTGATCTGTCCACCGGACTGGCTACCTGTCCCAGACCTGCTGTTTTCAACTCTCTAGAGACTGCAGGAGCGTAGAGATACTCTTAATGATCGGCTATGAAAAGCCAACTGACATTTACTCCTGATTATTATTTGACCATGCTGGTCATTTATGAACATTTGAACATCTTGGCCATGTTCTGTTATAATCCCACCCGGCACAGCCAGAAGAGGACTGGCCTCCCCTCATAGCCTGGTTCCTCTCTAGGTTTCTTCCTAGGTTTTGGCCTTTCTAGGGAGTTTTCCCTAGCCGCCGTGCTTCTACACCTGCATTGCTTGCTGTTTGGGGTTTTAGGCTGGGTTTCTGTACAGCACTTCGAGATATTAGCTGATGTACGAAGGGCTATATAAAATAAACTTGATTTGATTTGATGATTATTTGGTGTATTTCAAGTCAAGCATCATATGACAAGTAAATCTTGAAAAAACTAGGATGTTATTTACCACATTTATCCCATTTATCTTTTTTTAAGCATTGCCTTCCAATATCAAAAACTGGAGACTGAGATGTGCAGTATTTCTGTTATTTGAAAAATGTATTTCAAGATCTGAGTGTTTTGTCATTTGTATTACACTGCTGAACTACACTCCAATGTATTTTGTAACAAATTACAAAATACTTTTCTATACCATTTTTAATACAGCAGTTCACAATCCTCCTTTCACCATGCATTGGTATCAGAATTCTGATGGCACCATCGCATGATAAGATCATCTGCTAAATGAACAAAATATTTTGTATATGTAAAAATTAACAATTGCATAGCATGCTTAGTTTTATTCGAATAAGCGCCACCCTGAAACAAGGACAATAATAATGCCCAGTGTGCTTTGCTCTTATTTTGGTATGTTCATTTTCACATATTGTAACATCCGTCGTTAAATGAAGACCAAGGTGCAGCATGGTAGGCGTACATTTTCTTTTCATTTCAAATGTTCCACCAAAAACAATAAACAACTCAACGAACGTAAAGCTAGGAGTGCAACACATGCAAAACAAAAAGACAAGATCCCACAACTGAAGGTGGGAAAAAGGGCTGCCTAAGTATGATCCCCAATCAGAGACAACGATAGACAGCTGCCTCTGATTGGGAACCATACTCGGCCAACAAAGAAACATAAACATAGATTTCCCACCCTAGTCACACCCTGACCTACCAAATAGAGAATTAAAAGGATCTCTAAGGTCAGGGCATGACACCTATTCACTGAACAAAAATACAAACGCAACAATTTCAAAGATTTTAGTGAGTTACAGTTCATATAAGGAAACCAGTCAATTGAAATAAATTCATTAGGCACTAACCTATGGATTTCACATAAAAAAGGTAGGGGCTGAAATCAGAAAACCAGTCAGCAACTGGTGTGACCACTATTTGCCTCATGCAGCGCAACATATCTCCTTCGCATAGAGTTGATCAGGCTGTTGATTGTGGCCTGTGGAATGTTGTCCCACAAACACTCCTCTTAAATGGATGTGCGATGTTGCTGGATATTGGCGGGAACTGGAACACTGGAACACGTACATGTCGATACAGAGCATCCCAAATATGCTCAATGGGTCTGTTGAGTATTCAGGCCATGGAAGAACTGGGAGATGTTCAGCTTCCTGAAATTGTGTACAGATCCTTGTGACATGGGGCCATGCATCATCATGCTGAGGCGAATGAATGGCGCAACAATGGGCCTCAGGATCTTGTCACAGTATCTCTGTGCATTCAAATTGCCATGAATAAAACGCATTTGAGTTCATTGTCCGTAGCTTATGCCTTCCCATACAATAACCCAGTGGTGTAAAGTACTTAGGTAGTACTTTAAAGTATTTTTACTTAAGTCGTTTTTTGGGTGTATCTATACTGTACTATTTATTTTTTGACCACTTTTACTTAATTCCTAAAGAAATTATGCACTTTTTACTCCATACATTTTCCCTGACACCCAAAGTACTCACATACACATACTTAGGAGATGTTATTGCAGGTGTAGCGAACTGCTTCGTGTTCCTAGCTCCAACAGTGCAGTAGTATCTAACATACAACAATACACACAAATCAAAAAATAAAAGAACGGAATTAAGAAATATAAATATTAGATTGAGCAATGTCGGAGTGGCATTGACTAAAATACAGTACAATATAATACAGTACATACATATAAGATGAGTAAAGCAGTATGTAAACTTTATTATAGTGACTAGTGTTCCATTATTAAAGTGGCCAGTGATTCCAAGTCAATGTATATTGGGCAGCATCCTCTAAAGTGTAGGGTTGTGTAACCGGGTGGAGGCCGGCTAGTGATGACTATTTAACAGTCTGATGGACTTGAGATTGAAAAACAGCTTCTATCTCTTGGTCCCAGCTTTGATGCACCTATACTGGCCTCGCCTTCTGGATGATAGCGGGGTGAACAGGCCGTGGCACGTGTGGTTGATGTCCTTGATGATCTTTTTGGCCTTCCTGTGACATTGGGTGCTGTAGGTGTCCTGGAGGGCAGGTAGTTATCCCTCGGTGATGTGTTGGGTAGACAGCACAACCCTCTGGAGAGCCCTATGGTTGAAGGCGGTGCAGTTGCCGTACCAGGCGGTGAGACTGCCCGACAGAATGCTTTTAATTGCGCATCTTTAAAAGTTTGTGAGGGTTTTAGGGGCCAAGCCAAATTTCTTCAGCCTCCTGAGATTAAAGAGGCGCTGTTGCGCCTTCTTCACCACAATGTTTGAGTGTGGACCATTTCAGCTCGTCAGAGATGTGTACGCCAAGTAACTTAAAGCTTTACACCTTCACCTCTGCGGTCCCGTCGATGTAGACAGGGGCGTGCTCCTCTGCTGTTTCCTGAAGTCCACAATCAGCTCCTTTGTTTTGTTGACATTGAGTGAGAAGTTATTTTCCTGGTACCACTCCACCAAGGCCCCACCTCCTCCCTGTAGGCTGTCTCGTCGTTGTTGGTAATCAAGCCCACTACTGTTGTGTCGTCTGCATTGATTGAGTTTGAGGCGCGCATGGCCACGCAGTCGTTGGTGAACAGGGAGTACAGGAAGGGGCTGACCACACACCCTTGTGGGGCCCCTGTGTTGAGGATCAGCGAAGTGGCGGTGTTGTTTCAAACCTTCACCACCTGGGGGCGGCTCGTCAGGAAATCCAGGATCCTGTTGCACAGGGCGGGGTCGAGACCCAGGGTCTCGAGCTTAATGACGAGTTTGGAGGGTACTATGGTGTTAAATGCTGAGCTTTTGTCGATGAACAGCATTCTTACCTAGGTATTCCTGCCCTAACCCATCTTGTCCAGATGGGTTAGGGCAGTGTGCAGTGTGATTGTGTCGTCTGTGGACCTATTGGGGCGGTAAGCAAATTGGAGTGGGTCTAGGGTGTCAGGTAGGGTGGAGGTGATATGGTCCTTGACTAGTCTCTCAAAGCACTTCATGATGACGGAAGTGAGTGCTACGGGGCAATAGTCATTTAGCTCAGTTACCTTCGCTTTCTTGGGAACAGGAACAATGATGGCCCTCTTGAAGCATGTGGGAACAGCAGACTGGGATAAGGATTGATTGAATGTGTCTGTAAACACACCAGCCAGCTGAGGACGCGGCTAGGGATGCCATCTGGGCCGGCAGCCTTGCGAGGGTTAACGCGTTTAAATGTTTTACTCACGTTGGCTGCAGTGAAGGAGAGCCCGCAGGTATTGGTAGCGAGCCGTGTCAGTGGCACTGTGTTGTCCTCAAAGCGAGAAAAGAAGTTGTTTAGTTTGTCTGGGAGCATGACATTGTGATCCGCGACGGGGCTGGTTTTCCTTTTGTAGTCCATGATTGACTGTAGACCCTGCCACATACCTCTCGTGTCTGAGCCTTTGAATTGTGACTCTACTTTGTTTCTATATTGACGCTTAGCTTGTTTGATTGCCTTGCGGAGGGAATAGCTACACTGTTTGTATTCGGTCATGTTTCCGGTCACCTTACCCTGATTAAAAGCAGTGGTTCGCGCTTTCAGTTTTGCGCGAATGCTGCCATCAATCCACGGTTTCTGGTTGGGGAAGGTTTAACCTTTCTGGCGCAGGCGTTCCACTAGCGACCCACCTCAACAACATCCGGTGAAATTGCAGAGCGCGGAATTCAAATTACAGAAATATATTTAACATTCATTCAAGTGTCATACATGTCAATCAATGTTATTGTCCGACGCTATCCGGAATATATCCCAGCCCAAGTGATCGAAGCAATCTTGAAGCATGGAATCCGATTGGTCGGACCAGCGTTGAACAGACATGAGCATGGGCGTTTCCTGTTTTAGTTTCTGTCTATAGGCATTAGAGATTGAAACATTCTCTGCTTCACGGAAACATGGCTCACTCGGGATACGTTATCAGAGTCGGTACAGCCACCTGGTTTCTTCACGCATCGCGCCAACAGAAACAAGCATCTCTCTGGTAAGAAGAAGGGCGGAGGTGTATGCCTTATGATTAACGAGTCGTGGTGTGATCATAACAACATACAGGAACTCAAGTCCTTTTGTTCACCTGACCTAGAATTCCTTACAATCAAATGCCGACCGCATTATCTACCAAGAGAATTCTCTTCGATTATAATCATATAAGTTATCTTGGTTTCTTGACTGCTGCTGTTAGTACAGAACACTCGGATCAACCCTTAAAGAGTTGGGTGGGGCTAAAGCTTAAGAGGATATGAACAATCCTTAATGGGTGTAGACAAAGAAGGGCTCTCCAGGAGTTGTACCAAAACATTCAAAGGCCATTTTCTCAAAAGTGAGTTTACAAGTTGATATACTTTCAAAGTAGTATTACTTTCAGATTGTTCCTCAACTGTAGTGTATGATATGCCATTGTGTAGCTCTGAGTCTCTACTTTAATCAAAGGTTAAAAAAACCACACAATTTCAAATTTTGCTACATAAGACAGATTTGAACAGGATGGTCACAAATGCACTGCACAGGAGAAGACCATAGCCAACATGCAAGAGCACTTGCCAGAAGCAGAGCAATACCGGAGAAGGTGGGGGCTACGGCTTTACGGTGGCCTAGAGGGCCAGGGTGAGAATGTGAAGCGCATAGGAAGTGACATCTGTGACCGTATGGCCCCGGACTTCCCAGAAGGATATATGAACATGGTTGTGGATATCGCTCATCTTATTGGGAAGAAGTAAGATGCCTTCAGCAGCCGCTCGATCATCATCCAGTTCCCTTTCCGCACAGCGAGAGATGCAGTTCGGAAGAAAGCGCATTTCTGAAAGAGAGAACATTTAGGCTGCGGTTCAAACTCAAAAAAGACACACCCTCATCCACTTACCCTCACCTTATGCCCTTGGGGGAATCCCCGTCAACATCTTGGAGGGCGATCCAAATGATTAGCCAAGCAAGGGAAGTTTGCAACGTAAGCCTCTCAGCCCTCGTTTCTAGTCGAGTTTGCGAGTGTACAATTACAGCTGAAGTCAGAAGTTTACATACACCTTAGCCAAATACATTTAAACTCAGTTTTTCACAATTCCGAACATTTAATCCAAGAAAAAATTCCCTGTCTTAGGTCAGTTAGGATCACCACTTCATTTTAAGAATGTGAAATGTCAGAATAATAGTAGAGAGAGTGATTTATTTCAGCTTTTATTTCTTTCATCACATTCCCAGTGGGTCAGAAGTTTACATACACTCAATTAGTATTTGGTAGCATTGCCTTTAAATTGTTAAACTTGGGTCAAATGTTTCAGGTAGCCTTCCACAAGCTTCCCACAATAAGTTGAATGAATTTTGGCCCATTCCTCCTGACAGAGCTGGTGTAACTGAGTCAAGTTTGTAGGCCTCCTTGCTCGCACACACTTTTTCAGTTTTGCCCAAAGATTTCCTATAGGATTGAGGTCATGGCTTTGTGATGGCCACTCCAATACCTTGATTTTGTTGTCCTTAAGCCATTTTGCCACAACTTTGGAAGTATGCTTGGGGTCATTGTCCATTTGGAAGACCCATTTGCGACCAAGCTTTAACTTCCTGACTGATGTCTTGAGATGTTGCTTCAATATATCCACATAATTTTCCTGCCTCATGATGCCATATATTTCTGAAGTGCACCAGTCTCTTCTGCAGCAAAGCAACCCCACAACATGATGCTGCCACCCCCGTGCTTCATGGTTGGGATGGTGTTCTTCGGCTTGCAAGCGTCCTCCTTTTTCCTCCAAACATAACGATGGTAATTATGGCCAAACAGTTCTATTTTTGTTTCTTCAGACCAGAGGACATTGCTCCAAAAAGTACAATCTTTGTCCCAATGTGCAGTTGATAACCGTAGTCTGGCTTTTTTATGGCGGTTTTGGAGCAGTGGCTTCTTCCTTGCTGAGCAGCCTTTCAGGTTATGTCAATATAGGACTCGTTTTACTGTGGATATAGATACTTTTGCACCTGTTTCCTCCAGCATCTTCACAAGGTCCTTTGCTGTTGTTCTGGGATTGATTTGCACTTTTACCACCAAAGTACGTTCTTCTCTAGGAGACAGAAGGCGTCTCCTTCCTGAGCGGTATGACGGCTGTGTGGTCCCATGGTGTTTATACTTGCGTAATATTGTACAGATGAACGTGGTACCTTCAGGCGTTTGGAAATTGCTCCCAAGGATGAACCAGACTTGTGGAGGTCTACAAAAAAAAGGTATTCTTTTGATTTTTCCATGATGTCAAGCAAAGAGGCACTGAGTTTGAAGGTAGGTTTTGAAATAAATCCACAGGTACACCTCCAATTGACTCAAATTATGTCAATTAGCCTATCAGAAGCTTCAAAAGCCATGACATAATTTGCAGGAATTTTACAAGCTGTTTAAAGGCACAGTCAACTTAATGTATGTAAACTTCTGACCCACTGGAATTGTGATACAGTGAATTATAAGTGAAATAATTAGACTGTAAACAATTGTTGGAGAAATTACTTGTGTCATGCACAAAGTAGATGTCCTAACCGACTTGCCAAAACTATAGTTTGTTAACTTCTCTAGGGTAGGGGGCAGCATTCGGAATTTTGGATGAAATGCATGCCCAAATTAAACTGCCTGCTTCTCCGGCCCAGAAGATATGATATGCATATAACTGGTAGATTTGGATAGAAAACACTCTAAAGTTTCCAAAACTGTTAAAATAGTGTCTGTGAGTATAACAGAACTGATTTGGCAGGCAAAAACCTGAGAAGAATCCATTCAGGAAGTAGTTTTTGGGGGGGTTTTGTAGTCTTCTATTCAATGCCATTACAGTATCCATTGACTTAGGACTCAAATTGCAGTTTCTATGCCTTACACTAGATGTCAACAGTCTTTAGAAAATGTTTCAGGCTTGTAACCTGAAAAATTAGGAAGTAAGAGCAGTTTGAATGAGTGGACCCTAAAGTGTCACAGAGCTTTTTCATGCGCACAACCGAGAGAGTGCCTTTCTTGTTTACATTTTATATTGACGACGTTATTGCCCGGTTTAAATATTATCGATTATTTAGGCTAAAAACAACCTGAGGATTGAATATAAACATCGTTTGACATGTTTCTATGAACTTTACGGATTTTTTTGTCTTCCTGTTTGAGCCTGAGGATTACTGAAGAAAACGCAAATAAAACTGAGGTTTTTGGGTATAAAGAGACTTTATCGAACAAAAGGAACATTTATTGAGTAAATGAATGTCTGCTGAGTGCAACCATATGAAGATCAAAGGTAAGGGATTAATTTTATCTCTATTTCTAAATTGTGTAACTGTTCTACCTGGCTGGTTACTGTTTGTAATGATTTGTCTAGTGGGCTATGTTCTCAAATAATCGTAAGGTATGCTTTCGCCGTAAAGCATTTTTAAAATCTGACAACGTGGTTGGATTCACAAGAAGTTAATCTTTAAACCTATGTAAAATATGTTTTGTTTTCTGAATTTTTATAATGATTATTTCTCTATTTGAATTTGGCGCCCAGCAGTTTCACTGGCTGTTGAAGAGGTGGGACGCTAACGTTTCACGTGCCCAAGAGAGGTTAACAATACATTTGTGGAGTGGTTGAAAAACCAGTTTTAATGACTCCAACCTAAGTGTATGTAAACTTCCGACTTCAACTGTATGTTCACTTCGGGGCCTGAAACTCCCCATAATTCAACGATTGTTGTGACGATTGTACATCCACTAAGAAAGGTCAGCCAAAAATTACAACCTCAACATCAATATGGAGTCAACATAGAATGTAAATAAGTTACAAATTGTGCTACTACTGTCGTAGCAATTTCCTGTATTACCAAATGAGGAGAGATACAAACCACACACCAGTCAGAGTTATACTTAAATGTCATCTTTAATAATATGAGCTTTACAATAGCCCTTTGACTCTCAGATCAATTCAGTGTCTATAATGAATTCTGAGAGTACCAACATAATGGCAATTGAGATCTTTTATAGCAAAGATCCACCCCCTTAGTCGACATGACAAACCACAGATAATAGTTCACAAAGAAAGTTCACAAAGAAAGACTTTTACTTGAGAGAGGAGTATCCCTTAGCCAGATTGCATTCGCTATAAATTATCGCTCAGTTTGGTGTCTAAAACGAGGTTCTAATCTCGTTCCTGGTACTTCATAGTACAAAAATATTAGCTTTACTATCTGGAATGCGCTTTAGGATTTATTGGCCAAAGACATTGTAAATCTCCTCTGTCAGTGCTATCTCATAGAGGCCCATCCTCAGTGGAACACTGAACACACAATAGTCGACAGATTCTATTCTGTCGAATAAAACAACCATTCTAATGCAATACAAAGATTATAAAATAATCTTACAAGCACTATAACATAATCTCGCAATTTTCCACGACACTACTGCACATGACGGCACAAACACATCTCGTAAAAGTAATGATGTTTTTGGAAATTGTAGAAATAAAATATTTTTTAGGCAGGCTAACATTATTTAGCTAATTAATTTGCTAGCTATTATACAGTAGGCGTATATTAATAATGATGTATTTAATGTAAGTAGACATGCAATCATAATTTACTGTAGAGCATATAAATCACCCACAAGCTACCGGTGGCTGAAAACACAATCATCGAGGGATGAACGACTGACGAATTTTCGGGCAAGGGCGGTCCATTTAAAAATCATTCCTTCCTCCTTAGGGTTTGTCTTTTAAGTGTTTGGACTGCAGCCTTAGATTCGGTGAGGAACTGACTGCAGCAGACAAGGCAGCAAAGGCAAAGTTGTGGCCTCTCGTCCAACAGGACCCGAAATCAAGGAAAGGGTGGATACTACATGGGAATCAGAGCCTTTTTCACCGACAAGAAATAAATTGGACCGTGGTGATTTGCTCCACCGGTAGGCTTACAAGGTAGTCCCTTCCCCACAACAAACTGAGCATTCTAGTATTGAATTGTGGTGTTATGGTTAAGACTTCTGTTAAAACAAATATGAAGCAACTTTTTATAGAGAGGGTAGAGTTGAGACTGCATAGGATTTTCCTTTCCATTTTATATATATGGACTTTAAGTTTGTCAATCAATGCCTGGGGGATACGAAACCTGTTTTTTTTTGTTTGTAAGGACTGCAACACAGATCTTGTATTCGTTCAAGAAACACATTCACGCAAGGAGGACTATATATTTTTTTTAATGTGTGGGTAGTGACATTTTCATGGTCCACGGGACTAAATCATTCAGCTGGCGTTGCAATTTAGCACACCATTTCAAAGGGAAATTTTTGTTTACTCAAATGGACACCAATGGACACCAATGGACATTGGCTAGTAGTGGTCATATGTATACTGTTATAGTCTTCCAAATTCTACCTACATGTACATATTACCTTGACTAACTGGTGCACCTGCACATTGACTCTGTACCGGTACCCCCTGTACATAGCCTCGCTATTGTTATTTTACTGCCGATGTTTAATTATTTGTTACTTTTATTTTTTTTATTTTTTTTTACTTAAGAAGGAAAGAAATTCCACAAATTAACTTTTAACATGGCACACGTGTTAATTGAAATGCATTCCAGGTGACTACTTCATGAAGCTGGTTGAGAGAATGTCAAGCGTGTGCAAAGCTGTCATCAAGGCAAAGGGTGGCTACTTTGAACAATCGCTTGTAGAATAATAATTGTAGAAACAATTATTCTACAATGTAGAAAATAGTAAAAATAAATTATAACCCTGGAATGAGTATGTGTCCAAACTTTTGACTGGTATTGTATTTACAATCATTAAAACATATACAAATCCAAATGTCCCAAAAATGTATTCGCTACATGTCTGTATTTGATTTGATATAATGTGGATTTGTATTATATATTCATTTTCTTCCTTATTTCTTTGTGCAATCCCTCTGGCTGTTCAGCTTGTGTTTTGCATGTTACAAAAAATTGTATTCGAACACAGCTCAGGGCTTTTGGCACCTCTAGGTTGCTATGCAGTAGCCGACCAGCAGAGCTTGTGACTTCAAGCTCCAGACTGGACACTGGGGTCCTGGAGTGGGCACGTGAAGGGCACGTGAAGAGGGCACGACAAAACCTATTCCCCCTCAGGAGACAAAAGATTTGTCATGGGTCCTCAGATCCTCAAAAGGTTCTACAGCTGCACCATCGAGAGCATCCTGACTGGTTGCATCACTGCCTGGTATGGCAACTGCTCGGTCTTTGACCGCAAGGCACTACAGAGGGTAGTGCGAACAGCCCATTATATCACCGGGGTCAAGCTTCCTGCCATCCAGGACCTCTATACCAGGCGGTGTCAGAGGAAGGCCCTAAAACATGTAGAAGACTCCAGCCACGGCAAGCGGTACCGGAGTGCCAAGTCTAGGTCCAAGAGGCTTCTAAACAGCTTCTACCACCAAGCCATAAGACTCCTGAACATCTAATCAAATGGCTACCCAGGTTATTTGCATAGTCTTTTTTACACCGCTGCTACTCTCTGTTGTTATCATCTATGCATAGTCACTTTAATAACTCTACCTACGTGTACATATTACCTTAACTAACCGGTGCCCCCACACATTGACTGTACCGGTACCCCCCTGTATATAGTCTCGCTATTGTTATTTTACTGCTGCTCTTTAATTACTTGTTACTTTTATTTCTTATTCTTATCTGTATTTTTTAAAACTGCATTGTTGGTTCGGGGCTCGTAAGTAAGCATTTCACTGTTGTATGTGACTAATACATTTTTATTTAACTTGATTGGATATTAAATGAAAGATGCACATTAAGTAAGTATCTGCTGTAGGTATATTGGAATGTAGAATGTTAATGTTTTGGGTTGGTATTCTAAGGAATTTTTTCGTTTTATAGTTCATACAAATTACAAAATGACCATTGTTTCCACAGACTGCAATTATTTTGCAATTTGGGTGAACTACTCCTTTAATAAAGTAAGACCCTGTTCCACATACTGAAGTGAGAGCTGCAGTACCTCGGAGATGACAGTAGGGGGCAGCTGATCAGGGTCTCCCACAAGGATGAGGTAGAGCATGGGAATGAGTGTCTCCGTCTCGGTGGTCTGCCCTGCCTGCACACAGTGCCACAAACACAAAGACAAGGGGTTGGTCCTCACATTCATACAGCGGTCTAAGGCACTGCATCTCAATGCAAGAGGCGTCACTACAATCCTTGGTTTGAATCCAGGGTGTATCACATCCAGCCGTGATGGGGAGTCCCCATAGGGCAGCGCACAATTGGCCCAGTGTCGTTCAGGTTTGGCCAGGGTAGGCTGTCATTGAAAACAATCTTTTTTTGTTAACTGACTTAAATAAAGGTTATATAAAAAAATGTAATTCCACAGGGCTTGCAAGCTTTTATTCCAATCAAGTACCATACACCTTATTCAACTAACCATCAAGCCATCAATTCATTGAGTCAGTCGTGTTACAGCACTGGACAGGAACAAAAGCTTGCACACCGTGTATCTCCATGACGACAATGGTATATAGAACACTATTGCTGCTTTACACTATTGAAATGCAGCCAAGCTAAAGGAGCTACAAATTCTGACCACGTCCACGATGCAACTGAAGGGCTCATGTCCCAGGCACTGGAAGGCCGACTCCAGGGCGGAGCTGCAGCTCGTGCTCTGGGTACAGCAGACCACATGGGTATCCTGTAAGACACAAGGCTGGGTCTCCTGCTTCCTAATGCAAGACAATGGGAGAAAGACAGGAAAGGAAGAAGAGGAACGAGGTCAAGAAAGAGAGACAGGAAATAGAAGAGAAAGCGAGAGCTGAGAGAAAGAGGCATTTCTAATGAGATTTCTCTCCCCAAAGCAGTTTTTTCTATCCCCTTTAATTCTGAATAATAATATCTCTCCTCTTATCTGCTAAGCCCTTACACGCATGACAAAGTTGCTAACATCTGTATGCACATAATGTGGTACAGTGCCTTACCTGTTTTAGCTCGTAGCTGAGTCTGTCTCTCTCGGAGCAGTCTGTAATTTCTCTGCCAGCTCATGGTACTTAAACACCAGCCAATAAGAGAGGGAGGAAATGAAAGAGAGAAGCCATGAACAACAACTCTGAACAAGTCTTAGGATATTAATGGGATTTGCAGTTCCTAATGCATGTCTGAGCCAAGGTCTACATTGATTATGAGCGAGACCACAGCGTATGACTAGAGCTTTGAATAGTTTGCGCAAGTGTAGGTAGGTGGCTAGCCCTCTAGCGGACCCTGCTGGCGAAAGCCTGTGGTACCATTTGCTCAGTCTGGCAGTTTGGGCAACATCTTGGAGATTTTCTCGATGCTCTCATCTAGCTGCACTCTGCGTTGGTAGATGTCTGCGTCCTCTGACATCAGTGCTTGATGATACAGAGGAACACAGGGAAAATATATCAACGTTTGAATTTAACAATGCTATTAGCCAAGGTTGTGTTCAGCAGGAAAGAAACAGGAGCAAGATGAAAAAAATAGACACTCTCTAGAATGCTAGAGCAAAAGAAAAATGTCCAGACAGAATGTCCAGAAACAAGATAAACAGCGTACCTCAGAGAAAAGATTTTGCAGCAGGCCCACAGTGGTTTTGCTCTTTCCTGTTCCTAGGGGTCCGTGTATCCGGCAGATTTTGGGGGTCCGCTGTTGGTTTCTGATGATGGACATACTGTTTTCTCACCGCCCTCACCTGGCTTGGGTTGTAACCCTGGGACAAACACATCATATAGATGTATTGTTAACATACAATTACTAGAAAACCTGTATACAAGGCAATTATCACACATGCAAGGGGCCACCTGATATCAAACAAAACATTTGACAGATTTACAATTGTATACTAAAGAAACAACGCAAATTCTAATTATTTGAATGTTGATAAAGACTCACAGGAGTCACACAAATACTCTGTAGTTGGTTACCCAATAGTTCCACAAAGGAATAACTTACATTTAAAAAACGCCAAACTCTCCCAATTCAAATGCCTATTATAATGAAGTTCAGGTTGGGGAGTATGAGACCTGTGGGCTGAGGAGGGGTGGGACTACTCCCTCATGGTGCTGACCCGGAGCTCACCACATCACAGTGCACCGCCTGCTTGTTCACCGACGTCACGTTGCCCCGGGTCCTTATCATCAGGTTCAGGGTGGGGCACTGGCCTGAAGGGCGGCAAAGAAATACATCACACCACGTTTTAAATAAAGTGCATTTAAAACGATCCACACACTAATGGTGTAAAACAATACAATATGTTACATACAGTACAGCATAATAATACAATATATACATCCATATTTATGATGAGAATGGATGAATAGGAGGTAACAACAGAAAATAACAATGGAAGAAGTTAAAGAAACACGACAGTCTTTTGTGTAGAGGATATTTATATTCAACTTGTCTTTCCATATCAATACAACCCCGTTCCCTCTTTCCATGTAAGCCTATCCCTTCCTGGCCTCTTACACACAAACGTACACTCACCCACACCTCTGTTGAAAACATTGGATCTCTGCACATAGCCAAAATGTTCCTTGGGATCCAGAAAGCCCTGCTCGTGCCGTTGGGCACCTGTATTCTGGGACAGCCATAGAATGACGAGGTCATGCTCCTTAGGGTACAGCTGACGGGGGTCATTATTGGCAGTAATGCTCGCGGACAAAAATAAGTTTGTTGTGTGAATCAGCCTTGTGACACAGCATTACAAATAAACACAATTTATATTTTTAGTATCATCAAATTTGTATCATCAACGTTTATAGTATGTCGATTCTCGTGCAAGCGTCAAGCTTCGTTGCTTTTAAGGTTAGCGTAAGCAATATAATCTGTTACTTTAGTAAGCTTACCTGTAAAACTAACATTGCAAAACACTGTGGCTGTACTCATTTGCAAAAGTTTCAAATTCTGATACCACCTTTCCTGATTCCTTGTTCTTTAGCCATTCACCTGAAAGCTTTGATGAGAGAAAGGAATTTAGACTTTAATTTAAGAGATCGATGCTAAAAGACGGCCATTTCCAATAGCTTCATGACTCATTACTCACAACTCTAAAGTTAGCCAAAATATTAATGCTCTTTGTAATGCTATATTGACTATCATTTTCAGTTGCCAATAGCCTAAATGAACCTAAAATCACACCTAAACGAGTTACAATCTACACTGAACAAAAATATAAAACGCAACATGCAACAATTTCAAAGACTTTACAGTTCACATAAGAAAATCAGTCAATTGAAATAAATGCATTAGAACCTAATCTATGGATTTCACATGACTGGGAATACAGATATGCATCGTTGGTCACAGATACCGTTAAAAAAGTAGGGCTGTGGATCAGAAAACCAGTCAGTATCTGGTGTGACCTCCATTTGCCTCATGCAGTGCGACACATCTCCTTCGCATAGAGTTGGTCAGGCTGTGGATTGTGGCCTGTGGAATGTTGTCCCACTCCTCTTCAATGGCTGTGCGAATATAGTTGCTGGATATTGTCGGGAACTGAAACACGCTGTCATACACGTTGATCCAGAGCATTCCAAACTGCTCAATAGGTGACATGTCTGGTGAGTATGCAGGCCATTGAAGAACTGGGACATTTTCAACTTCCAGAAATTGTGTACAGATCCTTGCAACATGCATTATCGTGCTGAAACATGGTGATGGCGGCGGATGAATGGCATGACAATGGGCCTAAGGATCACATGGTGATCACATGGTGATGGCGGTGGATGAATGGCACGACAATGGGCCTAAGGATCCTCGTCACGGTATCTCTGCGCATTCAAATTGCCATCGATAAAATGCAATTGTGTTCGTTGTCCGTAGCTTATGCCTGCCCATACCATAACCCCACCGCTACCATAACCCCACCATCACAATGTTGACATCAGCAAACTGCTCGCCCGCACAACGTCTGCTATCTGCCCGGTACAGTTGAAACCGGGATTCATCCATGAAGAGCACATTTCTCCAGCGTGCCAGTGGCCATTGAAGGTGAGCATTTTCCCTCTGAAGTCGGTTACGACGCCAAACTGCAGTCAGGTCAAGACCCCAGTGATGACGATGAGCACGCAGATGAGCTTCCCTGAGACGGTTTCTGACAGTTTGTGAAGAAATGTTTCAGTTGTGCAAACCCATAGTTTCATCAGCTGTCTAGGTGGTTGGTCTCAGATTATCCTGCAGGTGAAGAAACCCGATGTGGAGGTCCTGGGCTGGCATGGTTACACATGGTCTGAAGTTGTGAGGCTGGTTGAACATACTGCCAAATGATAGAGAAATGAACGTTAAATTATCTTGCAACAGCTCTGGTGGACAGTCCTGCAGTCAGCATGCCAATTGCACCCTCTCTCAAAACTTGAGACATCTGTGGCATTGTGTTGTGTGACAAAGCGATACATTATAGAGTGGCCGTCTATTGTCCCCAGCACAAGGTGCAACTGTGTAATGATCATGCTGTTTAATCAGCTTCTTGATATGCCACAACTGTCAGGGTGATGGATTATCTTGGCAAAGGAGAAATGCTCCCTAACAGGGATGTAAACAAATTTGCGCACAAAATTTGAGAGAAATAAGCTTTTTGTGCATATGGAACATTTCTGGGATCTTTTATTCCAGCTCATGAAACATGACACCATCACTTTACGTGTTGCGTTTATATTTTTGTTCAGTATACATTCTTTACTGTTAAACTCTAAGGTTGGGTTAATGATTTTTCATCCCTATTAAAGACATTTATTGTAAACAAACTTCAACACTGTCTCAGAAGCTCGACTAATAGCACATTAAACATTGAAATGTTATGTAGGAAAGATAAGGGAGAGTAGTTTGATTATGATAGGTTAAAGTCGTTTGTTTTTGTGTCCTTCACTCTAAAGGTTTCAGCTCGACAACTGTTCAAATTAACACTCAACCTCCAGAAATACTCCATTCCTGTCTAATATGTGCAACTAATAATATACACAAGCACAGAATAAGTGACATTACCTTGCTCGCTTTCACGTTGATGTTACAGTCTGGAACCATTTGACTGCATGTCATCATCATAGGTAGTTTCGATTTCAGAGCAAAAGAAGAATAGTATCAACCATATGCTTAACTCTAAGCAGGTCTTAATCTTATAGAACAAGGGTGTCAAACTATTTGCCCCAGGGTCCACATTCAGTCTTCAACAAGGTCCGGAGGGCCGCACTCAATTTTTTATATCTGCTCGCTGTCAAAATTTGCTAAAAAACTGTCCTCTCCCTCTAATTTTGGACAGACAAGAAACGTATAGATTTTATATTTGAGATTGTTCAAAGTAGACACCCTTTGCATGGATGACAGCTTTGCACAGGCTTGGCATTCTCTCAACCAGCTTCATAAGGTAGTCACCTGGAATGCTTTTCCAACAGTCTTGAAGTAGTTCCCACATAAACTGAGCACTTGTTGGCTGCTTTTCCTTCACTCTACGGTCCAACTCATCCCAAACCATCTCAATTGGGTTGAGGTCAGGTCATTGTGGAGGCCAGATCATCTTATGTAGCACTCCATCACTCTCCTTCTTGGTCTATAGCCCTTACACAGCCTGGAGGTGTGTTTTGGGTCATTGCCCTGTTGAAAAACAAATTATAGTCCCACTAAACCCAAACCAGATGGAATGGCATATCGCTGCAGAATGCTGGTTAAGTGTGCCTTGAATTCTAAATAACTCACTGACAGTGTCACCAGTAAAGCACCCCCACACTACCTCCTCCATGCTTCACGGTGGGAACCACACATGCGGAGATCATCCGTTCACCTACTCTGCATCTCACAAAGACACGGCGGTTTGATTCAAAAATCTCAAAGAACAGATTTCCACCGGTCTAATGTTCATTGCTTGTTTTTCTTGTTGGTGTCCTTTAGTAATGGTTTCTTTGCAGAAATTCGACCATGAAGACCTGATTCACGCAGTCGCTACTGAAGAGTTGATGTTGAGATGTGTTTGTTACTTGAACTGTGTGAAGCATTTATTTGGGCTGCAATCTGAGGTGCAGTTATTTGCCCATTTCTGGAGGCTGGTAACTCTAATGAACTTATTCTCTGCAGCAGAGGTAACTCTGGGTCTTCCTTTTCTGTGGCGGTCCTCATGAGAGCCTGTTTCATCATTGCGCTTGATGGATTTTTGGACTGCACTTGAAGAAACTTTCAAAGTTCTTGAAAGTTTCCAGATTGACTGACCTTCATGTATTTAAGTAATGATGGACTGTTGTTTCTCTTTGCTTATTTGAGCAGTTCTTTCCCTAACATGGACTTGGTCTTTGACCAAATAGGGCTGTCTTCTGTATACTAACCCTACCTTGTCACAACACATCTGAAGGAACCAAATTCCACAAATTAACATTTAACAAGGCAAACCTGTTAATTGAAATGCATTCCAGGTGACATCCTCATGAATCTGGTTGAGAGAATGCCAAGAGTGTGCAAAGCTGTCATCGTGGCAAAGGGTGGCCATTTTGAACAATCTCAAATATAAAATATATTTTGATATATTGATTCTCTCGATCTCTATATTGTAGCTAGGTCGCCCTATGATGATCCAAAAATCTTAGAGCCCAAACACTGTAACTGGCAAGAAGGGATCCATGGATGTTTCTTCGTCTGGGGAGTGTGTGGAAATAAATGTTCACACATTACTCTCAAAGAGAAAACTGAAAATATCAAATGAACGCTACTGACCAGCGTCATTTATATGTATTTAACCTTTATTTTGACAGGAAGGCAATGCTGAGACCAAGGCCTCTTTTCCAGATGAGCCCTGTACAGAAAATCAAATATTTGTATTTGTCACATGTGTCGAATACAAGTAAATGCTTACTTACAAGCCCTTAACTAACAATGAAGTTAAGAAAAATAATGTTGTGTTAATTAAAAAATTGATAAGTAAAAAATCTCTGACCTCCTCCCTATAGGCTGTCTCATCGTTGTCGGTGATCAGACCTACCACTGTTGTGTCATCTGCAAACTTAATGATGGTGTTGCAGTCATGAGTGAACAGAGAGTACAGGAGGGGACTGAGCACGAACCCCTGAGGGGCCCCCGTGTTGAGGATCAGCATGGCGAATGTGTTGTTACCTACCCGTACCATCTGGGGGTGGCCCGCCAGGAAGTCCAGGATCCAGTTGCAGAGGGAGGTGTATAGTCCCAGGGTCCTTAGCTTGAGCTGTCCTGAGCTGTAGTCAATGAATAGCATTCTCACATACTGTAGGTGTTTCTTTTGGCCAGTTGGGAAAGAGAAATGTGGAATGCAATAGAGATTACATCATCTGTGGATCTGTTGGGGCGGTATGTAAATTGGAGTGGGTCTAGTGTTTCTGGAATATGGTGTTGATGTGAGCCATGACCAGCCTTTCAAAGCACTTCATGGCTACAGACATGACTGCTATGGGTTAGTAGTAATTTAGGCAGGTTAGGTTACCTTAGTGTTCTTTGGCACAGGGACTATGGTGGTCTGCTTGAAACATGTTGGTATTACAGACTCAGTCAGGGACAGGTTGAAAATGTCATTTAAGACACTTGCAAGATGGTCAGCGCATGCTCGGAGTACACGTCCTGGTAATCCATCTGGCCCTGCAGCCTCCTGAATGTTGACCTGTTTAACGGGATCTGTGTCCCTATACCGGGAAGGTTGTTGCTAATGTGCGCTAATGTGACTAGAATGACATTGTAAGTAACATCCAACTTTCCAGGACATGTCTTAAATGTGCAGAAAGATTAACAAGAATTTAATCTAACTGCACTGTCCAATATACAGTAGCAATTACACCGCACAACAACAAAACACTTTTAGCACGGCACTTGGTTTGATACATTCACCTCTGAAGGTAAATAATGTTCTTACATTCAGTAATCTTGCTCTGATTTGTCATCCTGAGGGTCCCAGAGATAAAATGTAGCATTTTTTTTTTTAATAAAATACATTTTTACATTCAAATGTAGGATCTGGGTTCTAAAGTTTGAACCCCTGCTGTTTCTCCATTCAAATGATTTCAAGAATATGCATATCCTTGCTTCATGTCCTGAGCTACAGGCACTTAGATTTGGGTGTAATTTTAGGCGGGAAAAAAAGGGTCAGATCCTTAAGAGCGTCTTACACACAGTCTACGGAGAGTGTGATCACATAGTCCTCCGAAACAGCTGATGCTCTCATGCATGTTTCAGTTTTACTTGCCTCGAAGCGAGCATAGAAGTAATTTAGCTCATCTGGTAGGCTTGTGTCACTGGGCAGCTCGCGGCTGAGCTTCCCTTTGTAGTCTGTAATAGTTTTTAAGCCCTGCCACATCTGACAAGCGCTGGAGCCGGTGTAGTACGATTCGATCTTCGAGTTAGTGAGGGAGAGATGAGTCTCCAGCTTCAGTGATTTTTGCAATTCGATCCAGTCATTGGCAGCAGAGAACTGGAAGGAAAGGTGGCCAAAAGAGGAGTTGGCTTTGGGGGTGACCAGTGAAATATACCTGCTGGAGCGCGTGCTACAGGTGGGTGCTGCTATGGTGACCAGTGAGCTGAGATAAGGTGGGGCTTTACCCAGCAAGGACTTATAAATGACCTGGAGCCAGTAGGTTTGGTGACGAATATGAAGCGAGGGCCAGCCACTGAGAGCATACAGGTCGCAGTGGTGGGTAGTATATGGGCTTTGGTGACGAAACAGATGGCACTGTGATAGACAGCATCCAGTTTGCTGAGTAGAGTGTTGGAGGCTATTTTGTAAATTACATCACCGAAGTCAAGAATTGGTAGGATAGTCAGTTTTACGAGGGTGTTTGGCAGCATGAGTGAAGGATGCTTTGTTGCGAAATAGGAAGCCAATTCTAGATTTAATTTTGGATTGGAGATGCTTAATATGAGTCTGGAAGGAGAGTTAACAGTCTAACCAGACACCTAGGTATTTGTAGTTGTCCACATATTCTAAGTCAGAACCGTCCAGAGTAGTGATGCTAGGCGGGTGGGCAGGTGCAAGCAGCGATCGGTTGAAGAGCATGCATTTAGTTTTACTTGCATTTAAGAGCAGTTGGAGGCCACGGAAGGAGAGTTGTATGGCATTGAAGCTCGTCTGGATTTAGTTAACACAGTGTCCAAAGAAGGGCCAGAAGTATACAGAATGGTGTTGTCTGCGTAGAGGTAGATCAAAGAATAACCAGCCGCAAGAGCGACATCATTGATGTATACAAAGAAAAGAGTCAGCCCGAGCATTGAACCCTGTGGCACCCCCATAGAGACTGCCAGAGGTCCGGACAACAGGCCCTCCGATTTGACACACTGAATTCTATCTGAGAAGTAGTTGGTGAACCAGGCGAGGCAGTCATTTGAGAAACCAAGGCTGTTGAGTCTGCTGATAAGAATGTGGTGATTGACAGAGTCGAAAGCCTTGGTCAGGTCGATGAATAACATAGTATTATCTTTTGTCGATGTCGATTATGATATCGTTTAGGACCTTGAGCGTGGCTGAGGTGCACCCATGACCAGCTCGGAGACCAGATTGCATAGCGGAGAAGGTACGGTGGGATTCGAAATGTTCGGTGATCTGTTTGTTAACTTGGCTTTCGAAGGCCTTAGAAAGGCAGGGTAGGATAGATATAGGTCTGTAGCAGTTTGGGTCTAGAGTGTCTCCCCCTTTGAAGAGGGGGATGACTGCGGCAGCTTTCCAATCTTTAGGGATCTCAGACGATACGAAAGAGGTTGAACAGGCTAGTAGTAATAGGGGTTGCAACAACTGCGGCGGATCATTTTAGAAAGAGAGGGTCCAGATTGTCTAGCCCAGCTGATTTGTAGGGGTCCAGATTTTGCAGCTCTTTCAGAACATCAGGTATCTGGATTTGGGTGAAGGAGAAATGGGGGAGGCTTGGGAAAGTTGCTGTGGGGGGTGCAGAGCTGATGACCGGGTTAGGGGTAGCCAGGTGGAAAGCAACTTATTGAAATTCTAGATAATCGTAGATTTATTGGTGGTGACAGTGTTAACTAGCATCAGTGCATTGGGCAGCTGGGAGGAAGTGCTCTTATTCTCCATGGACTTTACAATATCCCAGGACTTTTTGGAGCTATTTGCATCCTGTAGCACATTCTGTTTGAAAAAGCTAGCCTTTGCTTTCCTAACTGCCTGTGTATATTGGTTCCTAACTACCCTGAAACGTTGTACTCATGTGCAGTTGCAAACCGTAGTCTGGCATTTTTATGACGGTTTTGGAGCAGTGGCTTCTTCCTTGCTGAGCAGCCTTTCAGGTTATGTCGATATAGGACTCGTTTTACTGTGGATATAGATACGTTTGTACCTGAACGAGTCTTCTTCATGAGCGCGTCTCCTTCCTGAGCTGAATGACGGCTGCGTGTTCGCATGGTGTTTATACTTGCGTGCTATTGTTTGTACAGATGAACGTGGTACCTTCAGGTGTTTGGAAATTGCTCCCAAGGATGAACCAGACTTGTAGAGGTCTACAATAATTTTTCTGAGGTCTTGCTGATTTCTTTTGAGTTTCCCATGATGTCAATTAGCCTATCATAAGCTTCTAAAGCCATGACATCATGTTCTGGAATTTTCCAAGCTGTTTAAAGGCACAGTCAACTTAGTGCATGTAAACTTCTGACCCACTGGAATTGTGATACAGTGAATTATAAGTGAAATAATCTGTCTGTAAACAATTGTTGGAGAAATTACTTGTGTCATGCACAAAGTAGATGTCCTAACTGACTTGCCAAAACTATAGTTTGTTAACAATACATTTGATGAGTGGTTGAAAAACAAGTTTTAATGACTCCAACCTAAGTGTATGTAAACTTCCGACTTCAACTGTATGCACAGTTGCTTGTGAAAGTATTCCCCACCCTTATTTTTCCCATTATATTGCCTTACAACCTGGAATTAAAATGTATTTTTGGGGGGTTTGTATCATTTGATTTACACAACATGCCTACCCCTTTGAAGATGCTAAATATTTTTTATTGTGAAACCAACAAGAAAAAAAAGAAAAAAACTGGAAACTATTCACCCCCCAAAGTCAATACTTTGTAGAGCCACCTTTTGCAGCAATTACAGCTGCAAGTCTCTTGTGGTATGTCTCTATAAGCTTGGCACATCTAGCCACTGGGATGCTTGCCCATTCTTCAAGGCAAAACTGCTCCAGCTCCTTCAAGTTGGATGGGTTCCATTGGTGTACAGAAATCTTTAAGTCACACCACAGATTCTCAAATGGATTGAGGTCTGGGCTTTGATTAGGCCATTCCAAGACATTTAAATGTTTCCCCTTAAACCACGAGTGTTGCTTTAGCAGTATGCTTAGGGTCATTGTCCTGTTGGAAGGTGAACCTCCGTCACCAGCCCAGCCTCACATTCAATTTGCGCATATATGTACAAAATGTATTTCAGCAGATTTCGTGCGTTTTTGTGCATTTTTGGGGTGGTTCAATTCGTTTGAAAATACACGAATTTCTGTGCTACTTAATTCGTGCGAAAAGACACAAATTTAACCAGTAGGCGACACACAAGCCGTTGCAACAACCATAGACGCGATCGCCTGTATTTATTTATTTTACGTTATGAATATATAGATATTTTGTCTTTTTTTAACCATTTAACCATTAGAGGTTATATATATATTGTCTTTATTTAATCCCTATTAAAACATTGTGGTTTTATGCCTATATGTACTGTTTTCGATTTTTCTGAACAGACTTTTCAGGATAGAATGAATGTAAGCAATGCATGATGGTTAATGGTGTTTTATTCGGTTGTAGTTCCATGTATTTCTTAAAAAATAAACGTGTAAACCATTTTTATTGAACAGAATGTAACTGAAAATACAATGGCAGCCTTGCCATTGTCCATCAATAACAAAACATTTTTTTTTCGTATAACATTTGGGGAAACGTATGCAGTCATTGTAGTCTTACATTTTGTTGGCCAACCAAAATTACCAAAACGTTAACCTGTAATAAGGCTAGGGTGGCTGAGTGTAAATACATGGCTCTGAGTGTAAGCACCTTTTCACTAGAAACGTTCTTGTGTTCAAATTACCGTCAGTGCGAAATAGCTAGAAAGCTTTCGTATTTCCACTTGGCTGCACCTACGGTTACGATAACGATAAATCAAGTGCAATACCTGCGTCGACCTGTGTCGAGCAGCAAAACACCGGAAAGCTTCTAGCCTACCGGAAAGTTACAAGAAGAACAAGAATAGTTACCTCATCCGGTCATGTGACACTCTGGATGCCCCCTAAAAGCAATTTAAACCGTTTTGAAACGGTTGAAATGGTCCCGTGTGGCTCAGGTGGTAGAGCATGGCGCTTGCAACGCCAGGGTTGTGGGTTCATTCCCCACGGGGGGACCAGGATGAATATGTATGAACTTTCCAATTTGTAAGTCGCTCTGGATAAGAGCATCTGCTAAATGACTTAAATGTAAATGTTAAATGTTGAAAAATGACGCCTGGTAACCCCAAAAAAATACCAGGTGCATGAAAAGTTTGGACTTAGAATATTTTTTGAAAACCTCCATAAATCACTCAGGCCAGCACCCATTGATTTGGGGCGGTAGTATAGCGCTCCCAGAGCGGGTATGGAAGTCTGGATCCCCCCTAAAAGCATTTAAGGCTCTGTGTGTCTTTAAGCACCATACTTTTTCACTCCATCCTTGCTGTGTGTGTGTGTGTGTGTGTGTGAGAGAGCTTTTCTTTGACATCTGTTTAGCGAAATTACTGATTTACAGTTCATGAGGGTTGACCGATTCACACATTTAAAGTTTTGGAAAGATCTGACTTTTTTAAACCTTCGAAACAGCACCTATGACCCCATTTTAAGGCACTTCCGGTTGGCACAGGAAGCTATAAGTAAATACATATCCTGATCGGGGTATGCTTTTACAGAATCCTGAGTTTTAAGTCTATACGTTAAGAACTGACTGATTTACACAGGGTTGAATGCACTATATATCACAAACTGCTGGTTGGGTATGGCAAAACACTTTTAGGGTGATTTTATCCCTTCCGGTTGCTCCAGGAAGCTTAGAATCAACACAGGTAGACCTCATAGTGGCTTGCTGGATTGTCATTGAAGACAGGTTCATAAGACATTCATAACCCACATAGGCTTCAGGTTGAATTTAGGGGTGCAGGCAATGTGTTCCTATGGGGTGAGATGTCATTGTAAACTGTTTGATGTAAACACCTTCTTTTAACTGTTAAGGGTTAATGCCACACGGTCAATGTTAGGCTTGCACAGAGACCTTAGGAACGTTCCTGAGGTCAAATTGTGCTTCTAAACCTTAACAGTTCTCTCTCTGTCTCCCAAAAGCAAAATACTTGAAATGTAGGTCAAGGGTCATCTTCTTGTCACTGTCGCTGCGCTCAGACCGAGCAAGCTACGGTCAAGCGGGGCATCTCGTTGAACTCGGCACGGCTATGGTGATGTCATTTTTAGTGGTGATTTCAGAATGCTATTTTGRTGGTTTTTCACTGTTGAAACATATTGCAAATGCACAAAAGTCAACTAGCAAGTCAGTGTCCATCAGCCAATTAGATATTTTCAGACACCAAACTGATACCATCTGACTCCAAACTCACTTTTTCCAACTCGTTTAGAAGCCAACTATCACATATATTTCAGAGCAGGCCCAAAATTCACAGCGCCTTCCATTTAAACCATAATAAAACAAATAATACGTAGTTATGTTCTAGCTGCGGGTCCAGTTTTCACATTATGTTTAGCCCTATGTGAGGCGACCTCGAATCCCAAGTTTCGGCTCGATAGGTCATTCGGTGCCCGAGCAAAACCTTAATTGGTGCTGAAATTCCACTTTTTTTCCATGCCTTGCTACGGGGTCCTTGAATGAGCTATCGGACAGAAATGTCGGGGTCCGTCTCTATGGGCCGAGCCGGTTTCAATGCACCTAGTCTTGCAACCCTGGGACTTTTCTAAATGTCACCATTTTGTAATGCTCAAAATGAATTGAAGTCAATGCAAATGCACCGAGGCTTTTTATCGGTCCGAGAACCTTCTAGAGCCACATAACTCACCGTGCTTAATCGACCTGAGCTCTAGAACAGGTTTGTAAAGTTTCAGAACTCTAGGTCTGACGGTTCTTTAAAAGTTCAAACAAAAGTAACTATTGCAGGAACTGTCTGCCTCTAAGCCCCTCAGTGTGTCACTCCATCCTTTCTGTGTGGGTGTGTACATTGTTTCCTTGAAATCGATGGGAATGATGACTGATTTAAGTTCATGAGGGTTGCCTATTCACATATATTAAGTTTTGGAAAGATTTGACTTTTTTTAACCCTTCGAAACAGCCCTTTTGACACAATTATGGAACTTCCGGTTGGCACAGGAAGCTGAAAGTAAACAAAAACACAAGAAGCTGAAAGTAGAACACAATCCTCATTGGAGTGGGCTTTTACAGAATCGAGTTTTAAGTCTATCGTTAAGAACTCACTGATTTACATAGGGTTGAATGCACTATTTCTCTCAACTGAGGTTGGGTATGGCAAACACTTTTAGGGTGATTTAACCACTTCGGTTGCTCCAGGAAGCTTAGAATCGACACAGGTAGACCTCATAGTGGCTGATGGATTGTCATCGAAGACAGTTCATAAGGCATTATTAACCCACATAGGCTCAGGTTGAATTTAGGGGAGCAGGTAATGTATTCCTATGGGGAGACATGTCATTGTAACTGTTTGATGTAAACACTTCTTTTAACTATAAGGTTAATGCCAACAGTCAATGTTAGTGCACAGATCGGGAGGACCTTAGGAACGTTCCTGAGGTCAAATTGTACTTCTAACCTTAACGGTTCGCTCTCTGTCTCCAAAGCAAAAAAATATGAAATTGAGGTCAAAGGGTCATTTGGGTCTTCTTCTTGTCCCTGTCGCTGCACCAGACCGAGCTAGCTACGGTCAAGCGGGGATCGCGTTGAACTCGGCACGGCCTGGAGATAATGGCAATGCCATTGCAGGCTTTGTGTGTCTTTAAGCACCGTACTTTTTCACTCATCCTTTTATCCCTTTTCTTCGTGGTATCCAATCGTAGTAATTACTTCTTGTCTCATCGCTACACTCCCGTATGGGCTCAGGAGAGACGAAGGTCGAAAGCCACGCGTCCTCCGAAGCACAACCCAACCAAGCCGCATGCTTCTAAACACAGCGCGCCTCCAACCCGGAAGCCAGCCGCACCAATGTGTCGGAGGAAACACCGTGCACATGGCCCCTTGGTAGCGCGCACTGCCCGCCCGCCACAGGAGTCATGGAGCGCGATGAGACAAGGATATTCCCTACCGGCAAACCTCCCTAACCGGACGACGCCTAGGGCACGGACCTCCCGGTCGCTGGCCGCTGCGGCAGAGCTGGGCGCGAACCCAGAGACTCTGGTGGCGCAGCTAGCACTGCGATGCAGTGCCCAGACCACTTGCGCCCCGGGAGGCAGATCTGACTTTTTTAACCTTCGAAACTGACCCTATGGCACCATTTGAAGGTACTTCGTTGACATAGGAAGCTGAAAGTTGAACACATATCCTCCTTGGGGTAGGGCTCTTAATAATATTGAGTTTTAAGTCTTATGTAAGAATATATTATTTACAGAGGGTTAACTTCCTACGAGTCAGAAACCGGATTCGGGAGCACCCCCACCCCACCAGCTAAAAGCTGAATAGCATAGCTAGCATAGCGTCACAAGTAAATAGTAAGCATCTAAATATCATTCAATCACAAGTCAAGATACAGATGAAAGATCCACTTCTTGTGAATCCAGCAATCATTTCTGATTTTCTAAATGTTTTACAGGGAAGACAACAAATATGTAAATCTATTTAGCTAACCACGTTAGCAAAAGACAACCATATTTTCTTTGTCCACATTTTTTTTCATCCACCAGTAGCTATCACCAATTCGGCAAACTAAAGATATTGATAGCCACTAACCAAGAAAAAAACCTCATCAGATGACAGTCTGATAAACATATTATTTGTTATAGGAATGTTTTGTTAGAAAAATGTGCATATTTCAGGTAGAAAATCAATGTTTTAGCAATTGCACCCACATAACAACTCGACTAGAATAAATACAGAGAGCAACCGTGTATTTACCAATTTACTCATCATAAAACATTTCATAAAATAGACAAAGCATGAGCAATGGAAAGACACAGATTTGTGAATTCAGATCAATATTTCAATTTTTCTAAGCGTTTTACAGCGGAAAACACAATAAATCGTTATATTAGCATAACCACATGTGCGCAAACGTTACCGCAGCATGAATCCAGGCAACGGGAGCGATAATGTTATGATCACCAAAATATATAATATTTTTTCACTAACCTTCTCAGAATTCTTCGACTGAACACTCCTGTAATCATATTACAACATACATATAGAGTTTTGTTTCGAAATGTGCATATTTAGCCACAAACAAAAACGTGGTTAACAATAGAATAGTAGCAAAACTGGCCTCAAAATGTCGGGCGTATCTTTGAGAGTGATCTAGTCTAATCGATAGCTAATCATAAACTTGACTAAAAAATACAGGGTTGACAGGAATCGAAAGACAAATTAGTTATTAATGCAATCGCTGACTTACATTTTAAAATTATCCTTACTTGTGCAATACCCGGGTCAGCCAAAGCGAAGCTACACATAAAAAAATGGCGATATTATGCGTTTAAAGTTTTTCAACAGAACAGCGATTTTATCATATAAATAGTTCTTACTGTGAGCTGTTCTTCCATCAGAATCTTGGGCAATGTTATCCTTTCTCCGGTCTATCGTCTTTTGGTCGAAAGATGTCCTCTGTCCCGTGAAATGGCCAATAACGTTCGGTATGTACAGGAAACGGTGCCCGCTCATAAGCAGAGCGTCACAAATAAATGCCTCAAAATCGCACT
This sequence comes from Salvelinus sp. IW2-2015, assembly GCF_002910315.2. Lineage (NCBI taxonomy): Eukaryota > Metazoa > Chordata > Actinopteri > Salmoniformes > Salmonidae > Salvelinus > Salvelinus sp. IW2-2015. The sequence continues at coordinate 171,275 of NW_019957576.1, forward strand.
AAACCGGATATAATTGCTATAAACCGTTTAAATTACTACTTATGATGTTTTTAACACTATAACAAGTAAACATGACCGGCGATATATTACTGGCTAACAAAGGCTTGGAAAGGGGTCGGTCCGACGCCCTTCATGCGTCAGCGCAGGATCCAAAAGAAAGCTACTTCTGGTCTTTTCTGTTTTATACAGGCCCTGATTGCGCAATCGACTCATTAAATTGTCACACTTACTGACATCTAGAGGAAGGTGTAGGCAGTGTTTGTATCCTCATAGCATTCACAGGGACATTAAAACTGACCTGGGACCAGAGGCCAAGATTTCTGAAATCTCACTCCCTGTCAGGRAAAGTGCTGTAGATAGAGTTCTGTTCCACTCAGAGACATMATTCCAACGGTTATAGAAACTAGAGAGTGTTTTCTATCCAATAATAACAATAATATGCATATTGTACGAGCAAGAATTGACTACTAGGCAGTTTAATTTGGCAATGTCAAAAAAAATAAAGTGCTAACAGCACCCCCTATTGACAAAATGTTAAATGAGTGTGTTATTTCATAAAATCACATAAAATCACAAAATTCTGGCAGAGCTTCGAGACCCACTTAAAAAATGTTCGTCTGAACACACTGCAACTGGATCTGTAACTTTTTTTTTTTAACTCCTTTTTTTGAACCTGACCAATTTGTCAATGTACGATTTCTCTTAAATTACGATAGATAAATGGCTGGTTCTTTTTTTCCTGACACCGTATGCTTATGTACTTTGACGTGAAGCGGTCAAATTAGCACCCTACTTTACGTTTTTGACCTTTAATCACAGAAAAATGGCCATAATTCAAAAAGCGTTGAGGCCTCGACGCCATCTTGTTCGGGGCCAATTGTCCATTACGTCTTCGAAATATTTTCCAAAATTTGTTATTTTTATAAAACGGAAACCGAACGTCCGAGAGATTTAGTTTGATGACTTCCTGAAAGATCTCTCCCCCGCGCACGGCCCGACGCCGTCCGCGAATTTAAGAAACGTTGCAGGACGTCTAGTAAGGGACCTTACATTTGCAATGTGGCGTTTCTCACTAACCATATGGCGAGTGCTAAAATGTTCCCTTAAGGTATGGAAAGGCCTTGGAAAGGCCATAAGTGTAAGCCAACATAATTCATTATTTTACATTAACATGTAATACATGCATTATGAAGGAAATGGTGTAATTTAGGCTCCACGAAATATGRAATGGGTTATGAAGAAAATCGTGTATGGTTGCCTACATGACAAAAAGGCGTTCTGATTACAAGTGCACCAGTATCCAAAGTATTAAGCGAAATCAAGCACAGAAAACAGCATTGGCATTAATAAAACAATATTTCCCACGAATTAAGTCGCACGTAAATGTGCATATTTTCTCAAATTCTGTTCAGCAAGTCTAAAACAGTACATATATAGGCATACAACGACACATTTTAAAACATGGTTAAACAAAGACAACATTTCTGTATATTCATGACGTTGAATTAGCCATTAAGAAGAACAAAAATGAAATACAAATTATCGCGTCTACATGGTTGTTGCAACGGCTTGTGTGTCGCCTACTGGTTAAATTCGTGTCTTTTCGCACGAATTAAGTAGCACAGAAATTCGTGTATTTTCAAACGAATTGAACCACCCCAAAAATGCACATAAACGCACGAAATCTGCTGAAATACATTTTGTACATATATGCGCAAATTGAATGTGAGACTGTGTTGCCGTCACAGTCTCAAATCTCTGGAAGACTGAAACAGGTTTCCCTCAAGAATTTCCTTGTATTTAGCGCCATCCATCATTCCTTCAATTTTTGAAGTTTCCCAGTCTCTGCCGATGAAAAACATCCCCACAGCATGATGTTGCCACCATCATTCTTCACTGTGGGAATTGTGTTCTCGGTGTGATAAGAGGTGTTGGGTTTGCGCCAGACATAACGTTTTCCTTGATGGCCAAAAGCTAAATCTGACCAGAGTACCTTTTTCCATATGTTTGGAGAGTCTCCCACATGCCTTTTGAGGAACACCAAACATGTTTTCTTATTTTTTTCTTTAATTAAGCATTTTTTTCTTTAATTAAGCTTAAAGTGGTCCTATGGACAGATACTCCAATCTCCGCTGTGGAGCTTTGCAGCTCCTTCAGGGTTATCTTTGGTCTCTTTGTTGCCTCTCTGATTAATGCCCTCCTTGCCTGGTCCGTGAGTTTTGGTGGGCGGCCCTCTCTTGGCAGGTTTGTTGTGGTGCCAAATTCTTAAAAAACATTAATAATGGATATAATGGTGCTTCATGGGATGTTCAAAGTTTCGGATATTTTTTTATAACCCAACTCTGATCTGTACTTTGTCACTGACCTGTTTGGAGAGCTCATTGGTCTTCATGGTGCCGCTTGCTTGGCGGTGCCCCTTGCTGAGTGGTGTTGCCTTTCAGAACAGGTGTATATATGTATATACACTGTGATCATGTGACAGATCATGTGACACTAAGATTGCACACAGGTTGACTTTATTTAACTAATTATGTGACTTCTGAAGGTAATTGGTTGCACCAGATCTTATTAAGGGGCTTCATAGCAAAGGGGGTGAATATATATGCACGCACCAATTTTCCATTTTTTTATGTAATTTTTTTTATTTTATTTTTATTTTATTTTTATTTCACTTCACCAATTTGGACTATTTTGTGTATGTCCATAACATGAAATCCAAATAAAAATCTATTTAAATTACAGGTTGTAATGCAACAAAATAGGAAAAACTCCAAGGGGGATTAATACTTTTGCAAGGCACTGTATGTGTATTCCATAAAGCTTGCTAGTCAGCGTCTAGCAAGGACTAGTGAGCTGTATCCTCCAAATAACAGCTTTAATATTCTTCTGCATTTGGATATTTATGCAAACTTCTACCAAGTAGGTGTAGTTATTGCCATAGATAATAACATGCTACTTTGGGCCATTTGGTAGGGTTGTCTCCCCAGCTGGTCTCCGGCAAATTGAAAGGACATAAATACCTAGAACATTCAAGGGAAGGCAAAGACTGTAAGTAGGTACGCTACATATCTTACACTTGCGAATTAGATCGAGATTATTTATCTTGCTAGCCAGCCAGCTAATGTCTACAGTGACATGAGTATAATGTGACAGTTTTAGGAGCTAGATGGCGTTTTCCATGGCACATTCACGTGCTAGCCGGAACTAGGAAACTGGGATAGTTTCAACTTGCTTACTGGTTGTAGTTAATCACGTGCCTCATTCAACGAGTTTCCTAATTCCAACTAACATGTGAACGTGATGTCAGTGATGTTCAGATCAGAAAGTCAGAGCTCTAGAAAGATGCCAGAGTTTCTGACTTGGAATTCCGAGTTCGATGACTGTTAAAAAAAAAATCCCGGTCAGAGCTACTTTTTTCCCCTGAGTTCTCAGTTGTCTTGAACGCACTGAAGTCGGAAGTCTGACATTTCTGAGTTCTCAGTTGTTTTCAACAGGGCATTACTATCAGTGTTAGCATGTCCGGTAACAAATTAGAGTGGCAGAATAAGTATCATGCAAATTATTTGTTGTTGTGACAGTAAAGAATGTTAGTAATGACACGTGAGACTGCTGAAAACGTTTATTGAAATGAGAAAAGTGTCAGTAGTTTGCTTACGATGACGTCAGAGTTACGCTAATTACATGGGAGAACCCTACGGATATACCCTTTTCTGGGGCGTGGTCACGTTAAACCATGCCTCGCAGTGTGTATCTATGGGCTGCTATAGCATTAGCTAGCCTGACAAAAACAGCAGTATAATTAAAAACTAGCAGTATTCCAATCTTGTAGATTTATCATTCATAATGGTGGGTTAATTAGGACTACAGCGACATATTCCATCCCTCGATTGAGGTATGTTTTCCCAGCCATATACCACGCTGGGCTCTGGTTGTATACATTCTGGCATAGCACCATTCTGACTGGTAGAGAGAAGAAATGAACAAAAGTCATATTCTTATGGCTAGCTGTAACGTTAGCTAGCAGTGTCAGGCACCTTTCCCCAACAAAAGGGCAAGGGGGATACCTAGTCAGTTGTATAACTGAATGCATTCAACTGAAATGTGTCTTCCGCATTTAACCCAACCCCTTTGAATCAGGCCTCCAATATCGCTGATATTCCATATGTTGGCATTGCATAACTGTCTAAACGTAATGTTTTATGTAAGGACCGACGCTGGAACGGGGAGTCAACCATTCAACCATTTAATCATGGAACAAGACAGGAAGAGCGTCAGCACATGGGTATACAAGGACATATGCCAATCAATGCTGAAGCGGGTTACAGAGCGGGGGAACAGACAGATATAGGGCAGGTAATGACAGAGGTGATTGAGCAGGCGTGACAGTTTTATTTGGAAATAATTTGAATTCATCAAGTGGCTGGTTAAGTAGCTAGCTCCCTAGAAGATACTAGAAGGTTTGTAGCTAATAGGTAGCATCAAGGATGGAAATGAAGGAGTAACACTATTTTTACTCCACTTCGATACACCAACGTCTGGAAGTGACATTTATCGTAGCAGGTTAGGAGAACTTAAGCAGCAGGTTAGGAAAATTGATGTAGGTTAGGCGACCGAGGTTAAGCATAGGCGTCCCGCTAACGGGACAACTTCTGGTGAAACTGGAGGGCGAGCAATTCAAATAAATAATCATAAAAATTAAGAAAAAACATTTAGGTACATACAAGTGTCTTATATCAGTTGAAAGCTTAAATTCTTGTTAATCTAACTGCACTGTCCGATTTACAGTAGCTATTACAGCGAAAGCAAATATTTTTCCACCGGCACAGGTTTCATAAGTTCACAAATAGCGATTAAATATTCACTTACTTTTTGAAAATCTTCCTCTGACTTGTCATCCAAAGGGTTCAAGCTATAACATGTAGTGTCGTTTTGTTAGATAAAATCCTTCTTTATATCCCAACAAGTCTATTTAGTTGGCGCCATCGATTTGAGTTATCCACTCATTCAATATGCAAAGAAAGGAGTCTGAATATCTACCCCTAAACTTTGTTTTAACAAGTCAAAATACATTTATATTTATTCCTCAGATACCCTAAAATGTAATCAAACTATAATATTTCTTATGGAAAGAAGTATGTTCAATAGGAAACCGATTTTAGCAGGTGCTTCTTGGCGCGCGCAAATGCAGATTTCCAAGCCGGTGTCCTTGTACTAAAACTGTTATTTCTTATTCGTTATTCAAGTTACACGCCTGTAACCTTGAACATAGACTGCTGACACCCAGTGGAAGCCATAGGAATTGCATCCTGGGAGGTAGAATTGAGTATGCCAGTTTACTTTGGGCACGTCATTCAGACAGGAAGTGGAGAAAAAAGGGGCCTATTCTGATGAAGTTAAAAGTTAATTTGTGGAATTTATTTCCTTCTTAATGCATTTGAGCAAATGAGTTGTGTTTTGACAAGGTAGGGGTGGTATAGAGAATCAAATCAAATCAAATGTTATTGGTCACATGTGGTTAGCAGATGTTATTGCGGGTGTAGCGAAATGCTTGTGCTTCTAGTTCCGACAGTGTAGCAATATCTAACAAGTAATACCTAACAATTTCGCGACATATACCCAATACACACAAATCTAAGTAAGGAATGGAATTAAGAATATATAAATATATGTACGAGCAATGTCAGAGCGGCATAGACTAATGATACAGTAGAATGGTATAGAATACAGTATATACTTATGAGGTGAGTAATGCAAGATATGTAAACATTATTAAAGTGATATTATTAAAGTGACAAGTGTTCCATTATTTCAGTGGCCAATGATTTCAAGTCTGTGTACATAGGCAGCAGCCTCTCTGTGCTAGTGATGGCTATTTAACAGTCTGATGGCCTTGAGACAGAAGCTGTTTTTCAGTCTCTCTGTTCCAGCTTTGATGTACCTGTACTGTCCTCGCCTTCCTCGCCTTCTTTGTGATACGAGGTGTGAGTGAACGGATGATCTCCGCATGTGTATTTCCCAACGTAAAGCATGGAGGAGGAGGTGTTATGGCGTGGGGGTTCTTCGCTGGTGACACTGTCTGTGATTTATTTAGAATTCAATGCACACTTAACCAGCATGGCTACAACAGCATTCTGCAGCGATACACCATCCCATCTTGTTTGGGCTTAATGGGACTATCGTTTGTTTTTCAACAGGACAATGACTCAACACACCTCCAGGCTGTGTAAGGACTATTCGATCAAGAAGGAGAGTGATGGAGTGCTGCATCAGATGACCTGGCCTTCACAATCCCATAAACTCAAACCAATTGAGATGGTTTGGGATGAGTCGGACCTCAGAGTGAAGGAAAAGCAGCCAACAAGTGCTCAGCATATGTGAGAACTTATTCAAGACTGTTGGATGAGCATTACAGGTGAAGCTGGTTGAGAGAATGCCAAGAGTGTGCAAAGGGCAGCTATTTGAAGAATCTCAAATATAAAATATATTTTGATTTGTTTAACACTTTTGTTTTGTTACTACATGATTACATATGTGTTATTTCATAGTTTTGATGTCTTCACTATTAGAAAATAGTAAAATTTAAGAAAACCCTTGAATGAGTAGGTGTTCTAAAACTTTTACATTTTACATTTTAGTCATTTAGCAGACGCTCTTATCCAGAGCGACTTACAGTAGAGTGCATACATTTTATTACATTTTTACATACTGAGACAAGGATATCCCTACCGGCCAAACCCTCCCTAACCCGGACGACGCTATGCCAATTGTGCGTCGCCCCACGGACCTCCCGGTTGCGGCCGGCTGCGACAGAGCCTGGGCGCGAACCCAGCCTAGCCTGGGCGCGAACCCTAGACCACTGCGCCACCCGGGAGGACTTTTGACCGGTAGTGTACAAACAAGATTATGACTTGATTATGACTTGATACATTTGAAACACGGTATAGTTGTGGCCTCAACCGGACTAGATTGTGAACGACTCTTGGCGGAATGCATTGCTTGACTGCCGTGAGAGTGATAATCACAATATCGTTTGTGAACTGCAGTGCCCCAAATGTTTCATTCTTGAGTTCAAGTTTGTTGAGGAAAGGCTGTGTGTATGTTTTGGTTTTACAATGTGTCCATCCTAACATTCAATAATCTATGAATTGTATTCATTCTTGCACCATGTGATCAATTTGGGAAGGCAAGTAGCCTAGTGTTTAGAGCATTGGACTAGTAACTGAAAAGTTGCAAGATCAAATCCCCGAGCTGACAAGGTAAAAATCTGTCTTTCTGCCCCCGAACAAGGCAGTTAACCCACTGTTCCTAGGCCGTCATAGAAAATAAGAATTTGTTCTTACTGACTAGCCTAGTTAATTAAAGGTCAAATAAGAAATAATCAGTTCTAAACATGTCTTTTTCTTCTCTATGCTGCCTACAGCTTGATCTATTTTTCTGCTTTCATACAGTTGAAGTCGGGAAGTTTACATACACTTAGGTTGGAGTCATTAATACTCGTTTTCAACCACTCCACAAATTTCTTGTTAACATACTATAGTTTTGGCAAGTTGGTTAGGACATCTACTTTGTGCATGACACAAGCAATTGTTCCAATAATTGTTTACAGACAGATTATTTCACTTATAATTCCATGTATCACAATTCCAGTGGGTCAGAAGTTTACATACACGAAGTTGGCTGTGCCTTTAAACAGCTTGGAAAATTCCAGAAAATTCCAGAAAATTATGTCATGGCTTTAGAATTTTCTGATAGGCTAATTGACATAATTTCAGTCAATTGGAGGTGTACCTGTGGATGTATTTCAAGGCCTACCTTCAAACTCAGTGCCTCTTTGCTTGACATCATGGGAAAATCAAAATAAATCAGCAAAGACCTCTGGTTCATCCTTGGGAGCAATTCCCAAATGCCTGAAGGTACCATGTTCATCTGTACAAACAATAGTACGCAAGTATAAACACCATGGGACCACGCAGCCGTCATACCGCTCAGGAAGGAGACGCGTTCTGTCTCCTAGAGATGAACGTACTTTGGTGCGAAAAGTGCAAATCAATCCCAGAACAACAGCAAAGGACCTTGTGAAGATGCTGGAGGAAACAGGTACAAAAGTATCTATATCCACAGTAAAATTAGTCCTATATTGACATAACCTGAAAGGCCACTCAGCAAGGAAGAAGCCACTGCTCCAAAACCGCCATAAAAAAGCCAAACTACGGTTTGCAACTGCACATGGGGACAAAGATTGTACTTTTTGGAGCAATGTCCTCTGGTCTGACGAAACAAAACTAGAACTGTTTGGCCGTAATGGCCATCATTATGTTTGGAGGAAAAAGGGGGGGCTTGCAAGCCGAAGAACACCATCCCAACCTTGAAGCACAGGGATGTTAGCATCATGTTGTGGGGGTGTTTTGCTGCAGGAGGGACTGGTGCACTTCACAAAATAGATGGCATCATGAGGCAGGAAATTATGTGGATATATTGAAGCAACATCTCAATACATCAGTCAGGAAGTTAAAGCTTGGTTGCAAATGGGTCTTCCAAATGGACAATGACCCCAAGCATACTTTCAAAGTTGTGGCAAAATGTCTTAAGGACAACAAAGTCAAGGTACTGAAGTGGCCATCACAAAGCCATGACCTCAATCCTATAGCAAATTTGTGGGCAGAACTGAAAAAGCATGTGCGAGCAAGGAGGCCTACAAACATGACTCAGTTACACCAGCTCTGTCAGGAAGAATGGGCCAAAATTCACCCAACTTATTGTGGGAAGCTTGTGGAAGGCTACCTGAAACGTTTGACCCAAGTTAAACAATTTAAAGGCAATGCTACCAAATACTAATTGAGTGTATGTAAACTTCTGACCAACTGGGAATGTGATGAAAGAAATAAAAGCTGAAATAAATAATTTTCTCTACTATTATTTTGACATTCCACATTCTTACAATAAAGTGGTGATCCTAACTGACCTAAGACAGGGAATCTTTACTAGGATTAAATGTCAGGAATTGTGAAAAACTGAGTTTAAATGTATTTGGCTATGGTGTATGTAAACTTCCGACTTCAACTGTATATGACAGACAGCTGTGTGTTGATCGCTGACCCGGAGGAGCACGTATTAATCCTGCTGTAGAATTAATTGTGACCAGCCAGCAGGTCAAACGAAAGACTGAAAGGAACGAGACTCTCGAGTCAGTAAAAAGAGTCTTTCAAAAAGAACAAATCATTTGCAATCTGCATATCACTAGCTAGTAGAAATCCCTGGGTAACGTTAGTATGCTTAGGCTTACTTTATTCGCTAGTTACCTAGTCACCTGTCATTATTTTCCTCATCAGGATAACTTCTAGCTGTGTTGACAAAGTTGGCTGGCGAACGGGTGTGATACTGTAGTGTGGCAAGAGTTGAGTCGAACCCGGCGAAATGCCTTGTCCGGGAAGTCGTTAGCTGACTAGCTAGGCTAGCTACATGTCTTGTTCATAGCCAAAACTCAGTCTGCTTAATCCAAAGTKTGCAGTAATTTAATTAATCCTGGTAGACAAATACATTCACGAGAACGTTCAATGATATTTCTCGCCAACATGTTGTTTCCACGTAGAAAGTTTACTCTGTAACACCAGCCGTCCGCCCCACAGTGCAGGTATTGGCAAGTGACGTTATCAGCTTGTGCTCCCCTAGTCCCGTGCAGGTGCTTCATGGTCAGGGCCTAAAATTAATATCCGCCAAATGCGGGTAGATTTCTTTTTCACCAGCCACCAGGCCCGGTCCTGGCTATTCTGCCTCCCAAAAACATTGGGTACAATCGTGGGTAAAAACACTGGGGAAGCCAAGCAAAAACAAAAGCCATATTACAACCTATGTTGTGATATTTGTGTTGTTTGCTCTATAACCTATTCGTTCATACACCACTGGTATATACAATAAATCCGTGACAACAAAAAGAACAGTCACACAGTGGCGGAATAAATTCAACTACACATTGTTTCATCACAAAACCAGAGAGCAGCATCTGTCCGGTGAAGTCCACAAAGCAAATATTGCATGTAACAAACAGTTATATGACCTGCAGCATGGTCAAGCAAGTTAATGTTGTTGACAATTTACTAAACAACTTCTGATTTACAACTACAGAGTTACCGCAAGTCAGCACAAAGACAACAGGAGCTCTGCTTCCACTATTCCAGCACAATTTACACTTAAACATTTAAACATCATCAAATCAACAAGGCTATATATGCTTAGTTTAATACACTGAAAACAAACTTGAAGACACCAAAAACAATTTAGTTCAATAAATGTTGCTAAATATCATGTGGCTGTTCATGGTACTGATTGCTGTCTCTGTGTGTGTGTGTGTGTGCGCTTCTGTGCCTGTGCAAAAAAAAAAGTTGACTCACCCTACTTATAGACTAGTTGAATGCCAATGCCATCATCCTCTCTTTCATGTTTTCTAAAACGGTCTATAGCTCTGTCATAGAGTACGCTTTTTGTTTATTTGTTTTCATAGGCTACCTAGCTAAAATGCTTGCTTGCCTAACTTCCTCGCATGGACAAAAATTAACCAGCTAAGTTAGCTAGGCTACATATTGAACTTCAGTCGTTTCAGGCCAGTGGCACAATATATTAATCTCTCGTTATTTTTTTATTTTTTTATTTTACCAGGTAAGTGACTAGAAAACGTTTCATTTTGCAGCAACGACCTGGGGAATAGTTACAGGGAGGGAGGGGGATGAACGAGCCAATTGTAACTGTAAACTGGGGATTATTAGGTGACCGTGTTGTTGAGGGCCAGATTGGGAATTTAGCCAGGACACCGGGGTTAACACCCCTACTCTTACGAAAAGTGCCATGGGTCTTTAATGACCTCAGAGAGTCAGGACACCGTTTAACGTCCATCCGAAAGACGGCACCCTACACAGAGCAGTGTCCCCAATCACTGCCTGGGGATTGGGATCTTTGTTTAGACCAGAGGAAGAGGTGCCTCCTACTGGCCCTCCAAACCACTTCCAGCAGCACCTGGTTCTCCATCCAGGGACAGACCAGGACCAACCCTGCTTAGCTTCAGAAGCAAGCCAGCAGTGGTATGCAGGGTTGTATGCTGCTGGCGTTAGATCAGAATATGCTGTCAAAATTGCCTACCTGGTTAATAAAGGTGAAATATATTTTTAAATAAATAATAATTGGCCTGTACAGAGAATTAAGTCAAAACACAAGTCCAAATCTACATCTTCAATCAAATCAAATTTTATTTGTCACATACACATGGTTAGCAGATGTTAATGCGAGTGTAGCGAAATGCTTGTGCTTCTAGTTCCGACAATGCAGTAATAACCAACAAGTAATCTAACAATTCCACAACTACTACCTTATACACACAAGTGTAAAGGGATAAAAGATTGTACATAAAAGATAATGAATGAGTGATGGTACAGAACGGCATAGGCAAGATGCAGTAGATGGTATAGAGTACAGTATATACATATGAGATGAGTAATGTAGTGGATGTAAACATTAGTGCATAGTTTTAAGTGGCTAGTGATACATTTTTACATAATTTCCATCAATTCCCATTATTAAAGTGGCTGGAGTTGAGTCAGTTGTTGGCAGCGGCCACTAAATGTTAGTGGTGGCTGTTTAACAGTCTGATGGCCTTGAGATAGAAGCTGTTTTTCAGTCTCTCGGTCCCTGCTTTGATGCACCTGTACTGACCTCGCCTTCTGGATGATAGCGGGGTGAACAGGCAGTGCTTGGGTGGTTTTGTCCTTGATGATCTTTATGGCCTTCCTGTGACATCGGGTGGTGTAGGTGTCCTGGAGGGCGGTGTTTTTCCCCCGGTGATGCGTTGTGCAGACCTCACTACCTCTTGGGAGCCTTACGGTTGTGGGCGGAGCAGTTGCCGTACCAGGCGGTGATACAGCCCGACAGGATGCTCTCGATTGTGCATCTGTAAAAGTTTGAGTGGTTTTGGTGACAAGCCGAATTTCTTCAGCCTCCTGAGGTTGAAGAGGCGCTGCTGCGCCTTCTTCACCACGCTGTCTGTGTGGGTGGACCAATTCAGTTTGTCGTGATGTGTACACGAGGAACTTAAACTTTCCACCTTCTCCACTACTGTCCCGTCGATGTGGATAGGGGGTGTTCCCTCTGTGTTTCCTGAGTCCACAATCATCTCCTTTGTTTTGTTGACGTTGAGTGTGAGGTTATTTTCCTGACACCACATCCGAGGGCCTCACCTCCTCCCTGTAGGCCGTCTCGTCTTGTTGGTAATCAAGCCTACCACTGTAATGTCGTCCGCAAACTTGATGATTGAGTTGGAGGCGTGCATGGCCACGCAGTTGTGGGTGAACAGGGAGTACAAGAGAGGGCTCAGAACGCACCCTTGTGGGGCCCGGTGTTGGGATCAGCGGGTGGAGATGTTGACCTACCCTCACCACCTGGGGCGGCCCGTCAGGAAGTCCAGGTCCCAGTTGCACAGGGCGGGTCGAGACCCGGTCTCGAGCTTGATGACGAGTTTGGAGGTACTATGGTGTTAAATGCTGAGCTGTAGTCGATGAACAGCATTCTCACATAGGTATTCCTCTTGTCAGATGGGTTAGGGCAGTGTGCAGTGTGGTTGTGGATCGTCTGTGGATCTATTGGGTCGGTAAGCAAATTGGAGTGGGTCTAGGTGTTCAGGTAGGGTGGAGGTGATATGGTCTTGACTAGTCTCTCAAAGCACTTCATGATGACGGAAGTGAGTGCTACGGGGCGGTAGTCGTTTAGCTCAGTTATTAGCTTTCTTGGGAACGGACAATGGTGGCCCTTTGAAGCATGTGGGAACAGCAGACTGGGATAAGGATTGATTGAATATGTCCTTAAACACACCAGCCAGCTGGTCTGCGCATGCTCTGAGGACGCGGCTGGGAATGCGTCTGGGCCTGCACGCCTTGCGAGGGTTAACACGTTTTATGTTTTCTCACCTCGGCTGCAGTGAAGGAGAGCCCGCAGGTTTTGGTAGCGGGCCGTGTCAGTGGCACTTGTATTGTCTCAAAGCGAGCAAAAAGTTATTTAGGCTGTCTGGGAGCAGACATCCTGGTCCGCGACGGGCTGGTTTTCTTTTGTTAATCCGTGATTGACTGTAGACCCTGCCACATACCTCTTGTGTCTGAGCTGTTGAATTGCGACTCTACTTTGCTCTATACTGGGACTTAGCTTGTTTAGTGCCTTGCGGAGAGTAGATCACTGTTTGTATTCGGTCATGTTTCCGGTCACCTTGCCCTGGTTAAAAGCAGTGGGTTCGTGCTTTCAGTTTGACGCGAATGCTGCCATCAATCCACGGTTTCTGGTTTGGGAATATTTTAATCGTTGCTGTGGGTACGACATCGTCAATGCACTTTCTGATGAACTCGCTCACCGAATCAGCGTATTCGTCAATATTGTTGTTGGACGCAATGCGGAACATATCCCAATCCACATGAGCGAAGCAGTCTTGAAGCGTGGAATCAGATTGGTCGGACCAGCGTTGAACAGACCTGAGCGAGGGAGCTTGTTGTTTTAGTTTCTGTTTGTAGGCTGGAACAACAAAATGGAGTCGTGGTCAGCTTTTCCGAAAGGGGGGGGGGAGGGCCTTATATGCGTCGCGGAAGTTAGTTAATAACATGATCCAAGGTTTTACCAGCCCTGGTAGCACAATCGATATGTGATAGAATTTAGGGAGTTTTTTTTCAGATTAGCTTGTTAAAATCCCCAGCTACGATGAATGCAGCCTCAGGGTGTGTGGTTTCCAGTTTTACAAAGAGTCAGATAAAGTTCGTTCAGGGCCATCGATGTGTCTGCTTGGGGGGGAATATATACGGCTGTGATTATAATCGAAGAGAATTCCCTTGGTAGATAATGCGGTCGACATTTGATTGTGAGGAATTCTARATCAGGTGAACAGAATGACTTGAGTTCCTGTATGTTGTTATGATCACACCACGTCTCGTTAATCATAAGGCATACMCCCCCGCCCCTCTTCTTACCAGAAAGATGTTTGTTCCTGTCGGCGCGATGCGTGAAGAAACCAGCTGGCTGCACCGACTCCGTTAGCGTCTCTTGAGTTAGCCATGTTTCCGTGAAGCAGAGAACGTTACAATCCCTGATGTCTCTCTGGAATGTTACYCGTGCTCGGATTTCAGCAACCTTATTGTCAAGAGACTGGACATTGGCGAGTAGTATGCTAGGGAGTGGAGCGCGATGTGCCCGTCTCCGAAGCTTGACCAGGAGACCGCTTCGTTTGCCCCTTTTTCGGCGTCGCTTAGGGTCGCCGGCTGGGATCAGATCCATTGTACTGGGTGGAAGGCAAAACACTGGATCCGCTTCGGGAAAGTCATATTCCTGGTTGTAACGATGGTGAGTTGACGTTGCTCTTATATTCAGTAGTTCCTCCCGACTGTATGTAATGAAACCTAAGATTACCTGGGGTACCAATGTAAGGAATAATACATAAAAAAACWAAATACTGCATATTTTCCTAGGAACGCGAAGCGAGGCGGCCATCTCGGTCAGCGCCGGAAGTCTTCATCCATGACTTAGGAAAAGACCAATTTAGCAAGCTAGCTACTGCAGGACATCAACACAAGCAGACCATGATGACGTTTTGCTTAGGATGTGATTTGATTGATGTGAAGTTAAATCCAAACTGGCCTCCCTTGGGGGGTGTTTTTCTGCTCCAGGACAATCCACAGTTGAGCTGAGCTCAAACGCTGATTGGTTAATTATTTTATAATTGTTTTATCAAGGGAGGCCAAATGCTTGCTGGCATCAATCAAACAAAATGCTATGGTGACAACATGTCATACTCTTTTGTTCCAGACAGCATTGGATACATGGGCTACACATACTGACAAATGTGGTGCTGTTTCCCTCGCTCCAATGATTTCTTCGGTATGAAAACACAGTGAGACAAAGCAACATTTATTTTCTAATTTAAAAAAAATTATTGGTCAAATATTTGAGGAAGCATGGCTTCCCTTGGCATCCATGAATACACGCCACTGTGCAAAAAACACCCTCCTATACCCCGCAAAACTAGAAATGACATTGAAAAGAAGTCTAAAATACGTATTTTCCAGACATTGAAGTTAGGTTAATTTTAGTTTCTGAATGAAATTTGAAAAGACGTATTTTCCAGACGTTGAAAATACATATTTTCTGGTTGTTGAAATCAGGTTTATTTGTGGTACTAAATTAAAGTTGAAAATACATCAATGTTTGAACCAAATCAAGGCCGGTCCAAATCTGAACCAATTATAGATGTCTATGTTTGATTCAGATTTGGACCGGACTAAAAATCTACGTCTGTGGACATGGAAATTAAAAATTAAAAAATTAATCCAAAAGAAGTCTGTGTCGGTCCGCGCTTACTGGGGTGTAGCCTACAGTGTCAGCCGGCAAAGGAATTTTATGAATGCCCATCTACGTGGTTAGCCTACCGTTTGTAAAAAGGCAGTTGCATTGGTTGATTCCTGTGACAATTTGGCTATTTAAGTTCTGAATATCAGCTACCCA
Source organism: Salvelinus sp. IW2-2015 (assembly GCF_002910315.2). NCBI lineage: Eukaryota > Metazoa > Chordata > Actinopteri > Salmoniformes > Salmonidae > Salvelinus > Salvelinus sp. IW2-2015. Next base: position 186,791 of record NW_019957576.1, read on the forward strand.
ACTTTATCAGGAGTTATCCTAAGCCTACTTGCAAGGAGAATCAATATGTTTACACAGTCTGAATGCAGAAATCTTTTTTTGTTGTTGCAATGATCAGCTCATCAAAAATTGACATATACAAACTTGAAACCAATGATCATGATAATTAAGCCCACTGGGTGAAACTCCTGTACACCAGTTGTGAGTAGCCTGATTGTCCATTCCATATTGTCCATTTTACTTTGACCTGTCCTGTTTGTAGGATATGGTGTTTGTTAACATGTCAGCAAAAAAATGTATTTGCTTGGACACCATTAGGCTATTTGATTGGAGAAACGTGCATGCTGTTAAAAGTGTCCATCTCATTACATTGTCATACATTTTATCTCCAGCCTGAAGGCTACAGATAAGGCCACATAGCCTACTTTCTACCCTAGGCTATATATGCTACATGATTTGTTAGATTATTTATTTTTACATTGGTGGATCGACGCAGCAATGGATCTCTCTAACAGCACTCCGGAGAGGTGCGCTGGGAATGGACAAGTGAAGTATTTTGTGCCCATGCCTTTGACAAAGTGAGCACTGCTTATAACAGGACGGCATCAGCATTCACATAAAAAGCGTATATGCCACTGGTTGAGAAATATTGTCATTGTTTTTGGGCAGAATTATGTGAGGTTTTATGTGTTATTGAAGGTGCGTCTGGGTCAGTTTAGCTCGGAAAATGCTGCACTCGCCAATCTGCTGCCAGCCAATTTATGCTTGCTCTGAAATGCGATCAGGAGGCTCTGTACCAGTGGAGGTTGCTGAGGGGAGGACAGCTTATAATAATGGCTGGAGTGGAGTATAATGGCTGGAATGGATTGAATGGTCTATAAATTACATCTCTGTAATCTAGCATGGTCATCTGAATCAGGGTTAGTTTAGCAGCTGGGGTGAAAGAGGAGCGATTACGATAGAGGAAACCAAGTCTTGATTTAACCTTAGCTTGCAGCTTTGATATGTGCTGAGAAGGACAGTGTACCGTCTATCCATACTCCCAAGTACTTGTATTAGGTGACTACCTCATGCTCTAAACCCTCAGAGGTAGTAATCACACCGGTGGGGAGAGGGGCATTCTTCTTACCAAACCACATGACCTTTGTTTTGAAGGTGTTCAGAACAAGGTTAAGGGCAGAGAACGCTTGTAGGACACTAAGACCATTTTATTGTAGAGTGAAAATGTTGTATTTTGCATGGTAAAAAAATCTGAGTGGCTGGTACATTTAAAATCTACCTGCCATAGTGGCCGGTGGACCAAAAAGTTCATTTTAGGCCCTGTTCATGGTCATGCTGGTCATGGCTAGAAGGGATACAGCTTTTGTCAAATTAATTAATGTCAAAAGTTGAAATTTTTGGCATTTTATCTAACCCTTTTCCTAACCTTTACCTATTTATTTTTTAAATGTTATTTAACCTTCAACTTTAAGCTAATTATCCTAACCTACTACGTTAATTCTCCTAACGTGCTGCATAAGTACTCCGAACCTGCTACAAAAAGTTTTTTTTAAAGCTGGATCCCATCTAGCCATTACCATGTTTCATCGCTGTACCGCTGAGAAGTGGACCTAATTAATAGAAAAGTGGGCCTGACATGTAGTACTCCGACTCAGGGATTTGTTCTTCATTACACAAATAAACAAAGAAATAACTTGACAGAATGAATATCATTCATGACGACATGTCCAAGTAAATTGATAAATTGACAACTTGGGCTGAGTTCCCCAAAAGCATTGTAGCACTAAGATCATTTAGTTTAAATGGAATTAAGATGGACAAAAGATATTAGTTCTACAATGCTTTTGGGAAACAGCCTAGGGCAGGTACACCCTCCCAACCTCTTCACCCCTTGACACATCACATCAAGATGGGAAGACCATGATAATTTTATGGTGTGCAAATTTGATATCAGACAAGGTCTGATTCATGCAAATTGTTCACTGGGGGGATTTGACCAATGGTATACATCATTGAATTTTACTGGCATAGTTGATGATCGGGCCGCAAACAACCCCTGGTCTAAAGGCCATAAAGTGGTTTCTTACAGTGCATTTCTCCTGAACATAGTCATGTTAACATAAGTTGAACATCTTATTTGTGACATACTTGTGTATGATCTCTGTGCAGGTAGGTTCTACCTAAATGTCCAAATAATCCAAAATGACATTCAGGATTGCATAATGATTCTTACATTGGCTCTCTTTTTAATTTACTATCATTCACTGAAGAATTGGAGGGGGGGGGGGGCATACAATTTTAGATAAACACTTTATTCAGCCTGATATGGGTTACACAAAATGATAATCTAAGAGAACTACTTCCCTTTATGGAGTTAATGACATGACAATTCCAAATCAGCTTTTAACCTTCACCAGGCAACCTCAAACATCAGCTCTTGCATTTCCGAGGAACACAGCATTAACACATGCTACAGGTTGACCTGAGGTTTAATAAAAAAATAAAATTAACATTAATAACATTTCCCCTCAGCAGTCATATCATTTGTTTTTTCACCAGATGATATGGAATGTTTTGAAAAGACCAGTAAAAAGAAAGTTAGGAACGACAAGTGTTAAGCCACTGTTTCATGTTCTCTAGAACCGCAAAAAATAGGAAAAATATAAGTCCCAGGTTTGTGCTCCTGGGGTATCAGACATGCAGGGAGAAAGGGGTTAAGAAAACACTCCTTCGCTCCCTGTGTGGAAGAGGAATAGAAAAAGAACAGAGCCCTTTTATGTTATGGCTCATTTCTCTTCTTCTGCATCATCTCAAACATAATCGAGACCTCAAGTTGTACAGAAGGTACACTAGCCTTGGCTTGTACAGTATGTGAGTGCTTAAACGCCTGCAAGTCCATTTTGGAACCGAATACATTGGGCTGACAAGATGTATCAGAGGGGGAAACGGGGGTCTTTCACATGTAAATAGTGTTAACCCCACCACCCACCTCTCATGTAAATAGTGTTAACACCCCCACACACTTTTCTCTTTAATTTGAAAAAAAGTACACATTTTTTATATATTACATGTTATACCAGAGTTTTAAAAATGGTTCTCTTTTCTGTAATACAAGACCAAAAAAACAAACAAGGGTTTACCCCACCAATCTCATATTTCCCCCACCAGCAAACCCCCCAAAAAAGTCACAAATTTCATGCTGTATTAACACCAGCCAATGTTGTGTTAATTGACAAGAGCCCTCTGTTGGTTTCTGAAAATCTCTTTCTTACAGTAAATGGTTACTGTCTGTGTGTGAGTTTACAGTTAAAGTATATATTAATTTATCATTAAATAGTATGCCTCTTTCACGGTCTTGTATGCGTCGGGGGACCATTTGGGCAAGCTGTACAAGGAGAGGGATGTGGACGGACTTGCTCAGGCTGCAGGCTCCGGGCCGAGTCCTGGCACTCTCTTTAGGTCCACCTGTAAATGGGTTGGCCCTTTTTTCATTGCAACCAGGTCAGTCCAGAAGATGATTCTCCAGTGTGTTTTTTTATGAGTGTGTGTGTGTGTGTGCGTGTGCATATGTGTGTGGTCCTTTACTCAGTTTCACCAAGGAACTGCTACGATCACTGAAGTTTTGTTCCAAGCTTCCGTTGTCGGTTTCTGGAGGATAAGCAGACATTCAAACCATTACTAAACATGTAAACATGGTTGAAAACATCTCAATATGAAGTCACAGATTGCTGTCCCACCTAATGTGGTAATTCAAATATATATGACTCACCTTGCCTCTGATCTGGTCACCGTGTACTCAAACCACAGGATGTTGGGGATCAGGCTTGTGTCCCTCACCAGAAAAAACTCTGATATCGGCCTGTCAGCAGTCAGGGTTTGGGAGAGAGGTGGGACAAAGTAATTTTTTTAAAAAACAATAGAAAAAAGACATAATATCAAATGAAAAACATCAGTTTCACTGAGAATCTGTATCTAGTAACTACAGTGCATTCAGCCCAAATCTGTGCCAGGCTCTGATGGCTTACTTTCAGCTAAGCTTGTGTTCCCCCCCCCCCCTGAGAGGTGTCCCCGTTCTTTACCATGCTGCCATCTTGGGGAATAGCGGTGTCAGCACCTCCTGTGTGAAGAAGAACCAGACTACTCCAATGCTGCTACCGGTCACTCCCCCGTAGAATACCTGACTCCAGGTGTGGTACAACAGGTAAACCCTGAGAAAGGGAAAAAAATAAAATAATAATATTGCGCAATTTTGGGGTTGAGCTAATTACGACAGTTATTAACAGCAAAACTATTTGAGGTTGGACCAAATTGAGCAACTGTGTCATGCTCTAAAAATACATTCAAATCAAGATTTTTTTTATATATACTGAGTCTCCTCCTTCGCTCCATTGTCATCCCTCCCGCCCTCACCTGCTGTATGACACAGAGAAGGCCACACCTAACAAGGTGATGGACAGTATATGTCTCCACAGCAGCTCCACACAGCGAGCGTTGTTCGTTTGATGCATTCTAGACATGGGCAAAGTGCGTCAGCCAACATCAAATGTCACGTATGAATAATGACTATGAAAAATTATTATTTTCGTGACCATTTTTTCATTTTTTAAGAAATGTAGTCTGGGAGAGAAGTCACTCACCTTAAATAAAGAAAAAGAAAGAAGTAAACAACAAAAAACCAGATGAACTGGGAATGACTGGAGGGCATCCCATACTCAGTGGTCAGGGTTGCGTGAGCTCCTGGAATAATATTGGGGAAGAGAATAGACATGGGGTTAACCACATGCTACGAAATGAATCACAAATAGATGCTTTAGGCCGTGGCCAGACATATGGATGATATTAAAACGGATGAAAAGCAAATGCCTTCGTCAATGTCCATTTTCGTTTGTCAAAAGTTTAATTGAACTTTTGATGGACAGTCGGGCGAATTTCGTATGTAAGAACGACGGGCAAAACTGTAGATACTTCCAATTCCCCTCCACTGTCCATCAACATATAGGCCCCGTAGAAAATCCATTGGCTCATCTGTGTTTGACAGATACAAAATCGGTGTCTGGCCGGGCAAGACAAAACCTATTCCCCCTCGGGAGACTGAAAGGATTTGGCATGGGTCCTCAGATCCTCAAAAAGTTATACATCTGCACCATCGAGAACATTCCGACTGTTTGCATCACTGCCTGGTATGGCAGCTGCTCGGCTTCCGACCGCTAGGTACTACAGAGGGTAGTGCGAACGGCCCAGTACATCACTGGGGCCAAGCTTCCTGCCATCCAGGACCTTAATACCAGGCAGTGTCAGAGGAAGCAGCAGCTTCTACCCCCAAGCCATAAGACTCCTGAACAGCTAATCAAATGGCTACCCAAACTATTTGCATTGCCCCTCTTTTACACTGCTGCTACTCTCTGTTGTTATTATCTATGCATAGTCACTTTAATAACTCTACCTCAATTACCTCGACTAACCGGTGCCCCTGCACATTGACGGGTACCCCCTGTATATAGCCTCGCTATTGTCATTTTACTGCTGCTCTTAATTTGTTTTTTTWGTTTTTTTACTTATCAGGTATTTTTATTAAAACTGCATTGTTGGTTAAGGGCTTGTACCTTTCACTGTAAGGTCTACCTGTTGTATTCGGCGCATGTGACAAATACAATTTCATTTGACCTAGTGTACAGTCATCGCCAAAAGTTTTGAGAATGAGAATTTTCACAACGTCTGCGACCTGTTTGTATGATGGCAATTTGTATATACTCAARAATGTTATGAAGAGTGATCAGATGAATTTCAATTAATTGCTAAGTCCCTCTTTGCCATGCAAATGAACTGAATCCCCCAAAAACATTTCCACTAGATTTCAGCCCTGTCACAAAAGGATCAGCTGACATGTCAGTGATTCTCTCGTTAATAACACAGGTGTGAGTGTTGACGAGGACAAGGCTGGAGATCACTCTGTCATGCTGATTGAGTTCGAATAACAAACTGAAAGCTTCAAAAGGAGTGTGGTGCTTGGAATCATTGTTCTTCCTCTGTCAACCATGGTTACCTGCAAGGAAACACGTGCCATCATCATTGCTTTGCACAAAAAGGGCTTCACAGGCAAGGATATTGCTGCCAGTAAGATTGCACCTAAATCAACCATTATCGGATCATCAAGAACTTCAAGGAGAGCAGTTCAATTGTTGTGAAGAAGGCTTCAGGGCGCCCAAGAAAGTCTAGCAAGCGCCAGGACGGTCTCCTAAAGTTGATTCAGCGGCGGGATCGGGGCACCACCAGTACAGAGCTTGCTCAGGAATGGCAGCAGGCAGGTGTGAGTGCATTGGCATGCACAGTGAGGCGAAGACTTTTGGAGGATGGCCTGGTGTCAAGAAGGGCAGCAAAGAAGACACTTCTCTCCAGGAAAAACATCATGGGACAGACTGATATTCTGCAAAAGGTACAGGGATTGGACTGCTGAGGACTGGGGTAAAGTCRTTTTCTCTGATGAATCCCCTTTCTGATTGTTTGGGGCATCCGGAAAAAAGCTTGCCCGGAGAAGACAAGGTGAGCGCTACCATCAGTCCTGTGTCATGCCAACAGTAAAGCATCCTGAGACCATTCATGTGTGGGGTTGCTTCTCAGCCAAGGGAGTGGGCTCACTCACAATTTTGCCTAAGAACACAGCCATGAATAAAGAATGGTACCAACACATCCTCAGAGAGCAACTTCTCCCAACCATCCAGGAACAGTTTGGTGACAAACAATGCCTTTTCAAGCATGATGGAGCACCTTGCCATAAGGCAAAAGTGATAACTAAGTGGCTCGGGGAACAAAACATCGATATTTTGGGTCAATGGCCAGGAAACTCCCCAGACCTTAATCCCATTGAGAACTTGTGGTCAATCCTCAAGAGGCGGGTGGACAAACAAAAACCCACAAATTCTGACAAACTCCAAGCATTGATTATGCAAGAATGGGCTGCCATCAGTCAGGATGTGGCCCAGAAGTTAATTGACAGCATGCCAGGGTGGATTGCAGAGGTCTTGAAAAAGAAGAGTCAACACTGCAAATATTGACTCTTTGCATCAACCTCATGTAATGTCAATAAAAGCCTTTGACACTTATGAAATGCTTGAAATTATACTTCAGTATTCCATAGTAACATCTGACAAAAATATCTAAAGACACTAAAGCAGCAAACTTTGTGGAAATTAATATTGGTGTCATTCTCAAAACATTTGGCCACGACTGTATATTTGATGCACAGACACTTTTTATTGGTGTATGTACTGGGTAACTGCAGTAAGTGGCTTGTCACTTTCCTCACCTTCACATGGGCGGGGCTCCCTTAAAATATGCTTCAGCAGCCAGTTCACCCCTTCGTTCAGTACGAGCCCACCGAAGAAGGAGATCTATGAAAGAGGAATGGGAAAAGGATTAGGTGTGATAATTTGCTTAAGTCCACACTGTGAATGGATACAGCTTTTAGAAAGGTGCTTACAGTAATGCATCTTTCAATATTACCCTAATCTTTAATATTAATGGCCAATGATAATCTAATCTATATGACCTTGTACAAGCATTTCTGTATGTAGAGTTCTAGCATGCGTCATGTGAATGTGACAYGTGTCCTGTCCTCATTTAGTGGTCCAGCAGGGACTTGGGTAGCCCATTTGGGACCTCTTATGGATTTCTGTAATAGAGGTCCCATATGGGGCAAGGATCTGGGTTATATTACTTACCGTGTGCAGTTCACGCTTGAACACTATGAGGGTGACAAATCCCACAAGGATCACTATGGGTAGCAGGCTGGTGTAGGCCAACAATTGTCCCATCAGATCACCTTTGGGGGAAAAAATATAATATAAACAATCCCTTTGCAAGACAATTTGAACACTCGGGAGGGGCACCCAAGTGGCACAGCGGTCTAAGGCACTGCATCTCAGTGCCATCACTACAGACCCTGGTTCAATTCCAGGCTTTATCACAACCGGACGTGATTGGGAGTCCCATAGGGTGGCGCACAATTGGCATTGGCCCAGCATCGTCCGGGTTAGGCCGTCACTGTAAATAAGAATTTGTTCTTAACTGACTTTCCTAGTTAAATAAAGGTTAAATAAAATAAATACAAATTCAGGGGAATGTACAGTGGGGCATGGGGATATTTAGGTTGTGGAGTGGCTACCTATCTAGTATGCTATGGCAGAGTTCTCATGCCTTTACCTTTCCAATACACTTACTGTCAGATCAGTGATGATTGAAGGAGAAGGGGCATGGATCAAGCAGCAGTTACATTCTCAATGCCTGGATATTATACAGCAAATTGTTAAGTTAAATATTCAAACGCCATTAAAGTAGCTTGTTTAATTGCATGATGATGAGATTAATTTTGTATCAGCACCCACATGCCATTACAATGGATGCAGGGTTAGTTTGCCAGCTAGCTAGTTGGTTAATATGAGTCTATAGCTAGCTTAGCTAGCTAACGTCAAGGTGTGTATACATTACAAATGATCAATTTGCGTGAGAAAAGAAAAGGTACACAACCTACATATAGTTTGGCCATTTTCTAGGCTTGGAAGGCGTAACCTTGCTAGCCAATTTACTACCGTACAGTGTCTTTCAGCTAACTAGCTACTTTGCGATCAACAAAACATAGTTGGCTATACCGGGCCAGTAACTAGTCAAGTAGGAAATTATACCCGAAAAACTTTAAACTACATTTTATTCTGGGCATACGCTGTTTCATGACCATTTAAGTTCAACATTTTATGTAGCAACTCGAACTAGTTAACTTGGCATTGTGGACAACTTTTCCAACTGCGCATGCGGAACTGTCACACTATTTGGCAGTTAATGTTAGCAACGTTCTCTGAGGAGCAGTGTATATGCTTTTTATTGTCTCACTATTTGGCAGGTCACGTCGGTCGTGCCAATTCAATCGCAAAACACCCCACGATATCTTGCAGATTACCAAAGCATCGAGTATCTATCAGACAAATGTAAAATAATAATAATGACTAGTCAATACACTTACCAGCAGGGAACTCTACGTGGGTTAGAGATATCGACCGCCATCGAGGTGGTACCGAGCAGTGTTCTTCCGACGCCATTTTACCCGGACACCGGGCAATGTGGATCAACGAATCAAAACGTAATACCAAAGTCCGTCTAACCAATACGAAACACAATCCCTTCAACCATTCACAATACTCGAACAAACCTGTACTGGAATATAAAGGAGGAGTTATCGTCCAAAGAGGGGGTTCGATTAATCCCGCCCGGGGCCCGTGTAGTACTGTTTTGAATCTGCTGAAAATTAATTGCATTAGATTTGGAACCGGGCTGCTTCCTGGGCGTGAGCCAGGTGGTCTGTTCAAAACCCACAGCAATATCGGTTCGAAACAAAAGTGATGTAATTAATCACGTGGAGTAACGCCGTGTTCAAAACCACTGGGAACTCAGAAATCTCGGACTTCTGTGAGTTCACGRCAAAATGGAACTCGGGAAAAAACGACGCCGACTGGGAAAATTCGTTTTGGTCATACATCTCGGAATTCCAATTCGGTAACTCGGGGCACCTTATAGAGCTCGACTTTCTGACCTGAAAATGACTGACGTGATTCAACCTTTTTTTATGAGTTTCCAGTTGTCTTGAAAGCACCATCATTACYAGGATTCTGTGTTTCCAATGCAAAAGGGATTGCTTTTGTTAATGAAAACAAATTATTATATGGAAACATTTATTACATGGAAAAGTGATGTCTGTTTCTGTAGGATGCACCATGCTGCCATGTTGACGAAATGACAGAGTGGTGCAGATTATTGTTTGATTTGGGAAGGGTGCGCCTCCCTCCCCACTTTCGCTGGATGATGTGACAGGCCTTGCCCAGGGCCCCAGGCTCAGCATAATCTAATCCGCCCAATGATCATAGTGCTATTGCGAGAGTCTTGTCCAATCACAGGTTCGCAACTTTCACTGGGGACAGGGGGGACATGATGTGCGTGATGTATTGTCTCTACCTGCTTGTCCTTTGTGCTGTTGTCTGTGCCCAATAATGTTTGTACCATGTTTTGTGCTGCTACCATGTTGTGTTGCTACCATGCTATGTTGTCATGTGTTGCTGCCTTTCTATGTTGTCGTCTTAGGGCTCTCTTTATGTAGTGTTGTCTCTCTTGTCGTGATGTGTGTTTCGTCCTATATATATTTTTTTTTTTCAGCCCCCCTCCCTGCAGGAGGCCTTTTGCCTTTTGGTAGGCCGTCATTGTAAATAAGAATTTGTTCTTAACTGACTTGCCTAGTTAAATAAAATAAAAAATGACCCCCCCCACATTCTGAAATGGCATTTTTGTCCCCCCCAATTTTATCATTCCACTATGATACAAAATGCGGCACCAGTGTGCTTTAGGACCATGCGGATGCCTCAGAGCTGTCGGGTAGGCTGTTTTCCGGCTGAAATGCAAGGACAAAACAGAACTTGCGGACAGGCTGTGTGAAGGCAAAGCTTCTGAAAGGCTGGTGTATAGGACCAGTATGGGAGCGATAGAGGGAGCTGCTGTCTGTGTACTTGCGCTTTTTCTCTGAGTTGTACAAGCAAGCAGAGCAGAAACTGGCTACTCTTTAGTTGACAGATCTAGCTGGCAAGGTAACTGCTGTTTGACAGAAGAAAAAAAATATTCGCAGTGCTGAGCTAGTAGTGTAACTGATGTGTTACGTTATCCAATGTTTCATCCCCTCTTGACTTAAGTGAATGAACTACTAGCAGCTAGTTAGCTAGCTAGTAACTACCACAGCCAGTTCAGCTCTAGCTAGCCTATGGCTATCTGTCAGGTAGCAGTATCTAACAGCTGTTGTGTGTATGGAAATGTTTTGTAGTCTTTGTTTCCCATTTCAACAGAAGTAAATTTGATGATGTACCATTATACCATTAGCTAGAGCTAGCCAAAAGTTTGCTAATGTTAGCTAGCTAATTCACTAACTTTAGCTATTTTTGCCTCAATCACACTAGATCTGAATTCAACAATGAAACGAGCAGCCAAGTGGTTGAAGAACGATATATTCTGTTTCTTCAGCGTAATGTGAGTTTCTATTAGTCAGTATAGCAATGTAACGTTATTGATCTGTCAGTTTCCCTACCTAATTCCATACTTTTCACACTGCCACGGTATAAACAGCTCTATAGGCTTCACTGTCATGGTGCACAGTCAGTACACAACACAATACTCATCATGTCTTAGCAGGATCAGATGGTGACAGGTGTCCCTGCAGGGTCAGAGAGCCAGGGAAGGCCAGTCTACGAAGCTCAGGTGAATTTTGCAGTATATTATAACAATCAGTGAATGGATACCAAGTTCCATCTTGAGTTGATGTAGGCTACAGTCTGGGAATAATGGCCATTTCAACTATTGAACCATTGATTATATTCTTCGATGATATGTATAAATGTACAGCAAGGTATTTCTTTGTCATGCGTCATCTGAACAGGGTCAGATGGTGACAGGGGGTCCAGCAGGGTCAGGCAAACAGGGAAGACGGCGCTGAGGTGAACATTTGCAGATACAACACTTTGTTCTCTGTGCAGCTAACACTGGACAAGCAAGAAGCTTCAAAGATTTAAAATATTTTAAGGCAGTCTGACAAACCTCTAAAGATGTCAAACAAAAATGATCTGGAAGACACTTCATGATGATGAATGGATACAGATATGTTAGAATGCCCAGTCATGTTCATATAATCTCAGACATAAATGACTGCAATGTAAGACCATCCATAGAACTATATGCCAGTTAAACTGAATATCATGCACTCAGAAATGTTGTTACTCTGCTGGAGGTGAGAAACACGAAAGGGGACATATTTTGAAGGCTGGCTGATTTCTGGTAAAGAGTATGTTCTTTTAACTCAGCATGTCTACAGATTCTCCCTGTTTTTGTTTGCTTGGAAATGTTGATACTGGAGACTTATCAGAAGAAACTGTGTAACCTAGCATTTATAGCGGCTAAGAAATGCATTGCCATTAATTGGAAAGTTTGTTATCCTCCCACAATGTCACAATGGATAGCAGAAATGTCAAGTTATGCATCACKTGATTTGATTTATTACAATATTAAGGGTATACTGTGCAACTTTCAGAATGTCTGGATTCCTTTTTCTGGAATACTGTATGTCAAAAGGAGTCTGTATTGAAAACATGCCCATGTCAGGGGAGATACCTATTTAGGCAATCACTAGTTGCTAAGTCCTGGCCCTTGGGGGGGGGGGGGGTCTGCCATACTGATGGTTGTCACGCTGGCCTTGGCCTAACACACCTGAAACCAACAATGCATGTTTCACTAAGATAATTTAGCTGAGTGGTGTGTTTTGGGTTGGGGCTTTTGCAGGGCCGTGGACCTTTAGGGGCAAGGCAGGGTGACCCACCTATTTTGTGTGCAAGTGAAAAGAGCTCTACAATACTATTAGTCCTATGATATGAATTGTATGGAGGATGTACTGTTTCTGTGTGTTAATGTGTAGAAGGTGTGTGTTTTTATTAAACTTTTGATTACCAAACCTTTCCTTTGAAACATGTGAAAAATAAAATAGAAAGATGGGAAGGGAGTTGAGTTGAGTTATTGACTAGACTGGTGGGGGTCGGGCGTACAGGCGGCTCAGGCTGGCTGTTCAGTCTTTGTACTTTATTTGTAAGGTTTGTTCATTTATTAGGCTATTGGTTAAAAGGTGGAATGATTTAGTTCAGTCTTACTTAAACATTTAATAATGGTCTCTAACCTACAGCATGATGACTATGGGTATATTTGCTTACTTTTTGTTGTGGGCCATGGGTCAAATTGTGTGGTCTGGAAATTAACCCCACCAAGTTATGTCCACCCCACTTCTTCAAACTCAAGCTGTGCCCCTGTCCAATTGTGTCATTTACAGAGAAATATGAAAATTTGATTTATTCATAAATGAGCAGTGTTGGAAAAAATACCCAATTGTTTTACTTGAGTAAAAGTAAAGATACCTTAAAAGAAAATGACTACCTTAAAAGTGAATGTCACCCAGTAAAATAGTACTTGAGTAAAAGTATAAAAGTATTCCGTTTTAAATATACTTAAGTATCAAAAGTAAATGCTCAAACATACTTAAGTATCACAAGTATAAATMATTTCAAATTCCTTATATTAAGCAAACCAGACGGCACAATGCCAGGGGCACACTCCAACACTCAGATATCATATACAAACCAAGCATTTGTGTTTAGTGAGTCCCCAAGATCAGAGGCAGTAGGGATGACAAGGGACGCTCTCTTGATAAGTGTGTGAATGACAATTTTTCTGTCCTGCTAAGCATTCAAAATGTAACGAGCACTTTGGCTGTCAGGGAAAATGTATGGAGCAAAAAGTACATTATTTTCTTTAGGAATGTAGTAAAGTAAAAGTTGTAAAAAATATAAATAGTAAAGATACGCCAAAAAACTACTTAAGTAAAAATACTTTAAAGTACTATTTAAGTACTTTACACCACTGTAAATGAGTGAATGGGAATCGGACATTGTAAATGCTGGTTTGGTGGAGATTCCAAAACTATTTGGTGATAACTAAATACATATGCCTTGGTTGGGTTTTTGTTGCCTTCAGTTCTTGACACGCACCCATCCAAGGCATATGTATTTAGTTATTTCTACTAAAATATAGCTGTCTGACCCCATACTTTCATGTAAAGTACAAAGGCTACAGCAAAGAAATTTGAAAGTAGATGCAATCATAGAATTGTCATTCACACTTGACTACTGACTTGAAATATTGATTGTCTTGAGGGATCTCTTTTAGGCAATGCAATGCAAAAAGCCAGACAGTCACCATGTGTCTGATTGATAAAAAYCAAATAGATATACGCCTGGTTCCTCTCTGGGTTTCTTCCTAGGTTTTGGCCTTTCTAGGGAGTTTTTCCTAGCCGCCGTGCTTCTACACCTGCATTGCTTGCTGTTTGGGGTTTTAGGCTGGGTTTCTGTACAGGACTTTGATATATCAGCTGATGTAAGAAGGGCTATATAAATAAATACATTTGATATACATAAAAAATATATTTTTTAAATAAGGTAAAATATGTAGATTCAGAGATGTTTACAGTTTGTGCTGGCATTGTAATTTTACAACCAAAAAGACAACAAAAAGGCATTAATTGGACAGTGTACAAGTAATTTCATACTTAAAATGAAGACTGTTTTCTCCTCTTTGGCCATTTAAAATCATAAACCTACTGTCTCATAATGCAGATGTTTAGGAGATTGAATAACCAAAGCCTGTCTCAGCATACTGTAAGAGTTCCTATACCTGAATTCTGAGATTGAAGTATAAGCCATACAGAATAAACAGTATTAAGCAGTAAACTATTTACAATTCTATCACTAAATCTGCTATTTTTTGTGTTGTTCAGAAATCAGAAACTATATCCTCAGGCACCCCGTAGTGTCGGAATACGTGAGTGAACAGGGCCTCCGCAGTCTGTAGAGCCGTAGGGAGACCGGGCAAAGGAAGGAGACGGCAGGACTTAGAAAGCCGATCCACAACGACCAGGATCGTGGTGTTGCCCCACGAAGGGGGACGATCCGTCACGAAATCCACCGATAGGTGTGACCACGGTCGTTGTGGAACGGGAAGGGGTTGTAATTTCCCTCTGGGCAGGTGTCTAGGTGCCTTGCACTGTGCGCACACCGAGCAGGAGGAAACATAAACCCTCACATCCTTAGCTAACGTGGGCCACCAGTACTTCCCAGCAAGAGAGCGCACTGTCCGACCGATGCCAGGATGACCAGAGGAGGGTGACGTGTGGGCCCAACAGATTAACGATCGCGGACATCAAACGGGATGTACAGACGCCCAACTGGACACTGTGTGGGAGTGGGCTCTGCACGTGACGCCCGCTCGATGTCCGCGTCCACCTCCCATACCACCGGTGCCACCAGGCAAGAAGCTGGAATTATGGGAGTGGCATCCGCAGACGGCTGCCTTAACGCTCTGGGAACCTGGTCTGTAGGATAGGGTGAAAACAAAGCGGGTGAAAAACATGGCCCACCTCGCCTGGCGAGGGTTCAGTCTCCTCGCTGCCCGAATGTACTCCAGATTGCGGTGGTCAGTCCAAATGAGGAAAGGGTGTCTAGCCCCCTCAAGCCAATGTCTCCACGCCTTCAGAGCCCCGACAACAGCCAACAGCTCCTGGTCCACCACATCATAGTTTCGCTCCACCTGGCTGAGCTTCTTCGAAAAGAAAGCACAGGTGCGGAGCTTTAGTGGCGTACCCAAGCGCTGAGACAGCACAGCCCCTATCCCAGCCTCGGACGCGTCCACCTCAACTATGAACGCGAGGTAAACAGAGCCTTCAGGTGACTAAAATCCCTGTCCGCCCCAGCTGACCATTGCAGTCGCACCGGTCCCCCTTCAGCAAGGAGGTAATGGGAGCCGCTACCTGACCAAAACCCTGGATAAACCTCCGGTAGTAGTTGGCAAACCTTAAGAACCGCTGCACCTCCTTTACCGTGGTTGGAGTCAGCCAATTACGCACAGCTGAAATGCTGCCATTTTCCATCTCCACCCCTAACACGGACTGTTGGAAGAACAGACATTTCTCAGCCTTGACGTACAGGTCATGCTCCAACAGTCGGCCAAGCACCCTGCGTACAAGGGACACATGCTCGGCGCGTGTAGCGGAGTATATTAGAATGTCATCTATATACACCACTACACCCTGCCCGTGCAGGTCCCTGAAAATCTCATCTACAAAGGATTGGAAGATTGGAGCATTCATGACGAGGTACTCATAGTGCCCAGAAGTGGTGCTAAATGCCGTCTTCAACTCATCCTCCGCCCGGATACGCACCAGGTTGTAAGCGCTCCAATTTTGTGAAGAAGCGCGCCCCGTGCAATGACTCTGTCATACTGGCTATAGCGGGTAACTGTAGCGGGTAACTGTATTTCACCGTGATCTGATTTAAACCTCAATAGTCAATACACGGGGATAAACCTCCATCCTTCTTCTTCACAAAAAAACAAACTCGAGGAGACAGGTGAAGTGGAAGGCCGAATGTATCCCTGTCCCAGAGATTCGGTGAYATATGTTTCCATAGCCGCCGTCTCCTCCTGTGACAGAGGATACACGTGACTCCTGGGAAGTGCAGCGTCTACCAGGAGATTTATCGCACAATCCCCCCGTCGATGGGGTGGTAATTGAGTGCCAAATCGGCATATTCGGGGGGAATGTGCATGGTGGAGACCTGTTTTGTACTCTCCACCGTAGTGGCACCTAAGGAAACACCTACACACCTCCCTGAGCACTGACGGGACCATACCTTGAGAGCCCTCTGTTGCCACGAAATAGTGGGGTCAACACAACAAGAAACGCAGGAGAGTCGATCAGGAAGAGACTAATTCTCTCCTCATGACACTCTTGCGTTATCATACAGAGTGGAGCTGTGACCTCCCTAATTAGCCCCAACCCCAAAGGACAACTTTCTAAGGCATGTACAGGGAAGGGAACATCAACAGGAACAATAGGGATCCCTAATCTAAGTGCAAAGGAACGGTCAATAATGTTCCCAGCTGCGCCTGAATCTACTAGCGCCTTATGCTGGGAATGCGGGGAAAACTCAGGAAATTCTATATATAACCACATGTGTGCAACAGGGAGCTCTGGGTGAGTTGTGTGCCTACTCACCTGGGATGATCCACCAGTGCTCCGCCTGCTACCTCGACCTCCTGGGGAACCTCCCCAGCACCGACCAGCAGTGTGCCCTCTGCGGCCACAGGTGGTGCAGGGAATGGTCCCCCCCTCCGGTCCCCCTCATAGCAGCACCTCCCAGCTCCTTCGGTGTTGGATCAGAGGTGCTGGGGGATGGAACTGACAGACCCCGATCCGGACGTCCGCAGGAGGCCAACAGGTTATCCAGCCGGATGGATAGGTCCACCAGCTGGTCAAGGTTAAGGGTAGTGTCCCTGCAGGCTAGCTCCCTACGAACGTCCTCGCGTAAACTACACCTGTAGTGGTCGATCAGGGCCTGCTCATTCCATCCCGCGCCGGCGGCCAGAGTTCTAAAGTCCAGCGAGAACTTTTGAGCGCTCCTCATCCCCTGTCTTAGATGGTACAAGCGTTCCACCGCTCTCCCTTCAGGTGGATGATTGAAAAACGGGTGAAATCCTCGTAATTGTCCAACGTCGGGCCTTCCCTTCCCCAGATGGCGTTGGCCCATTCCAGGGCTTTACCAGTCAGACAAGAGATGAGGGCGCTCACTCTCTCGCGTCCCGAAGGGGCCGGCCGAACAGCTGCCAGGTAGAGCTCCAGCTGGAGTAGGAACCCCTGGCACCCGGCAGCTGTTCCGTGATACGCTCCCGGGATCGAGAACCGAATCCCACTGGATCCTGATGAAGGAGGGGTGAACATCAGTGTAGGTTGTGGTGGGAGCTGGGGTGACGATGATGGGTTAACCGGAAAACCCCCTCTCTCCCAGCGATCCATGGCTGTACCGAGACTCTGTAATCGCGTGCTGCTGAACGCGCTCCTCCACTGGGAGAAGAGGGCTGGCTGCACCTGCTGACTCCATTCAGTGGTGCGTGATTCTGTCAGCGGTTTGGAGAATGAATAAGGTGGAGTCAGGCGCAGGACACAGGTATGAGTAATAAACAGAATTTACTCAAAATTCAAGCAATATTCCAACAAGAAAAATACAGATATCCAGAGCACAAAAATAACGAACCCACATGACAACGACAATCACACACAAAACAGAAAAGGAAGCCAGAGGATTAAATAAGGAACATTGATTATGGAATGGAAACCAGGTGTGTATAATGAAGACAAAACAAAACGAAAATGAAACATGGATCGGTGGCGACTAGAAAGCCGGTGACGTCAACCGCCCGAACAAGGAGAGGGACCAACTTTGGCGGAAGTCGTGACAACTTCCAACTTCAACTGTAACAGAATAGTAACTTATAAGTTAGATTTTCACTGGACAGTTACTTATCTCCCTGGTCCATGGCTAAATGTGTAGAATTGCAGGAAATTGGCCTTAAAACTACAAATGTTTATCTCTGCCCCATGGGAAAATTTGCAGGAAAAATGCAGGAAGTTAGCCATTCCCCCCCCAAAAGAATATGTCCACCCCCCAAAATTTGAATCTGGGGAGTTAGCGGGGGGGGGGGGGGGGGGGGGGGGGGGGGGGGGGGGGTCATCCACTTACACTGCGTTTTCAAAATACTCCTCAAGAAAGGCATAGTAAGTCAAGTCAAACTGTGTAGAATTGCAAGAAATTAGTTTTAAAATGTAAAAATAAAAATCAGGGGGAGGTGCCCAGTCTAACACCCCCCCAACATTCACACCACAATTTCACCCTTTCCTTATGCCATTGAAACAAGTAGCCTAATTCTCTTAGGTTCTATTGGTTTTCAAATCAACTTTCTTTCATTGTCCAGTATAGCCAAAGGCACAATCCTAGTCATATTAGCAACCCATGCTAATTGTTGCATCTTTAGATCTCCCTTCTTTCAAAATTTCAAACATATATTTTCATCTCTGTCACATGAAACCCCTCACATATACAGTGCGCTTTTGACAGTGTTTTTACGCTAATTGCATTATGGAACAAACATTTATGCGTAGCCTAGGCCTACTGCCGTGGGCACATTGCGATGCAGTTATAATGTGAAGAAATAATCATTTATCAACATTTTAATCTAAACGTTCTTATCTGTCGCATCATCCTCAATGCTTTTTAAAGTCATTTTGATGTACTGGTTGTATGAACTTGGTATCTATCGTCCAACAACTGTCCCAGAGTGTTTGGAATAGGCTATTTCTAGGTTAACTTTTCTTTCTATGGTAGTAATTTTAAGCTAGTTTGCTGTTTGCTACTCGTCCTGTTGGCTGAGGAAAGTAAAATGTGGACATTTATTCTAACATCTTCAAAGTGCGCATCGGAAAGCGGTAAGAAGGACGCATGCTGTTGCTTCCTCGAGTTGCATTTATTGTTAAGATGAATTACCCTAATCTAAATGTGATGTGATTTCTGTCATTCTGAGCACCCAATCCATATACTGTAGGTAAATCAAAATATTGCCGGTCAAATGTCCGGAACCACATTTTCCTATTGGAAACCCTGAGCTGCACATACCAATATCACAGGGCTCATGTATTCTGATATGGCGTAGAAGTGGGAGATGAAGCCATCTGGAACCATCAGCAGATGCCTCTTGTCCTTCAGAACAGACCAGCACGCAGTAGCCAGGGCCTGAGAAACACACACAATGCATGGTTTATTACATTTCAGGATATTTTCACCAATGATATAGTTGAAGTGAATGCAATAGACCCTGTTGTCCAGCATGACAGCCTGTGTAATTATGTTATGTTTGTATTACAGTTGTTATTAAGCCTGATAGGATCAATATAGCAGGATGACTATAGGAGTGTGTGTGTGTTTGTTTTTCAGTGTGTGTGTGTGAGATTCTGTGTGTGGTCTCACTGTCTCCTTAAAGCTGTCGGCGAGCCATCGGTTCCTCAGCATGGCCACCATGGACGAGGGTGGGCTCTCCAGGTCCTCGAAGGCATCCATTAGGATGAAGTCCAGCACAATGTCAAAGAAGTTCAGAACCACCACCTGGCAGAGGTCATAGGTCATACGAGGTCAGGAGCTTCAAATACACCTGGGTCGTATATTCATTAGTGCACACAATAGCAAAACGAGCATTTCTTATTGGTAGAAAATAAGTTCAGGTACTCCCTCCCTGTTTTAGTTGTTTGGTGTGCAATGAATATGGCCCAGCTCTACACCACATGTAAAGTGTGAGAGTTCATGAGTTGTCACGCACTAGTCAATCTACTCAGAGCGATTTATAGACACTGATTCTAGCTATAATTATCTTATGAAATAATTACTAGAATCTCTACACACTTTCATTTATGTTTGAGAATTTTTTGGGGGGGGGAAATGTCTCACCCCTCATCCCTCTAGCTATATCTTGCTGACCAGYCAAGATAGAGGGTGTAGAGTCTCTGGGTGTAGAGAAGCATGTCCTCATATGCTTCCAGGAAGGCTTTGKGACTCTACAGGGAACAAAGAGGAACAAAACAATGAAGTTACAACTTGAGATACTGTGTTAAAAATTAACAAACATGTTCAGAGAGATAGTGAAAATACAGGGTTTTTGATGTAAGGATATATATATACACAAACGTATGTGTCTCCCGGGTGGCGCAGTGGTCTAGGGCACTGCATCGCAGTGCTAGCTGCTCCACCAGAGTCTCTGGGTTCGCGCCCAGGCTGGGCTGGGTTCGCGCCTAGGCTCTGTCGCAGCCGGCCGCAACCGGGAGATCCGTGGGGCGACGCACAATTGGCATAGCGTCGTCCGGGTTAGGGAGGGTTTGGCCGGTAGGGAGGGTTTGGCCGGTAGGGATATCCTTGTCTCAGTATGTAAAAAAACAAATGTAATAAAATGTATGCACTCTACTGTAAGTCGCTCTGGAKAAGAGCGTCTGCTAAATGACTAAAAATGTAAATGTAAATGTGGACACCCCTTCAAATTAGTGGCTTCGGCTATTTCAGCCATTCTGTGCTTCCAACTTTGTGGCAACAGTTTGGGGGAAGGCCCTTTTATTTCAGTATGACAATGCCCCCGTGCACAAAGCAAGGTCCATACAGAAATTGTTTGTCGAGATTGGTGCAGAAGAACTTGACTGGCCTGCACAGAGCCCTGACCTCAACCCCATCAAACACCTTTGGAATGAATTGGAAGGCCGACTGCGAACCAGGCCTAAACGCCCAACATCAGTGCTCGGACTCACTAATTCTTGTGGCTGAATGGAAGCAAGTCCCAGCAGCAATGTTCCAACATCTAGTGGAAAGCCTTCACAGAAGAGTGGAGGCTATTATAGCAGAAAAGGGGGGACCAACTCCATATTAATGCCCATGATTTTGGTGCCCACGGATATAGCCCACGGATATAGGTGAGTATTGTCACCTTGTTTGCCTTGGTCATGAGTCCTGTGATCATCTGCTTGCCGGTCTCCATGAAGAACGTCCGGTGAGTTTCGTCCAGCAACAGAACCTGTCGAAAACAACAACTGAGCACTGCGGACTTCAGCAAAGACCCTTCTTGGTCACATCAAATCCACAGTAACATTGTCTATTTAAGCAATAAGGCACGAGGGGGTGTGGTATATGGCAACTATACCACGGCTAAGGGCTGTTCTTTGGCACGACGCAGCCACAAACCCTAGAGGGGCCTTAATACTATTATAAACTGGTTACCAACGTAATTTGCACAGTAAAACATATTTTTAGGTCATACCCGTTGTATACGGTCTGATATACCACGGCTTTCAGCCAATCAGCAGTCAGGGCTCGAACCACCCAGTTTATAAATACCAATAAATCATCTTCAGTAAGCATTTCAGACCTTGAAAGCTTGTCTCACACAATGGAGTTTGGCTAGGAAGTCCTGATCACCATAGCATTCTAGCAGCTTAGTTCTGAGGGATGGAGAAGGGGGAACGATGAGAAAATGAAACGAAATTGATATCAGTTTGTTTTATGTCGGAAATATATGGTTGTTGGTAGGGCTGTGGCGGTCACGAAATTTCTTCAGCTGGTGATTGTCAAGCAAATAACTGTCGGTCTCACGGTAATTGACTGTTAATTAACATAAATACATGTAGTATCTCCTGGCTTCCACACATAGCCTACAAGCAATTTTAAAAAGTCTAATAAATCCATGTAATATAGCCTACACCTTCAAAATAAATCCATAATTTATTTTAGACAGTTCTAAAGAAGCATGATATGAAGAACATGTAGTCTATTTCAGAAGAAAAGAATTGCCTACTCTGAGTTATCCTTATGTTATACCAGAATGGCGCCGGAGGGGCCGTTTTATGGCTCCTAACCAACTGTGCTATTTTGTTAGTTTTTTAGCGTTGTTTGTAACTTATTTTTTAAACTTATTTTGTACATAATGTTGCTGTTACCATCTCTTATGACCAAAAATAACTTCTGGACATCAGAACAGCGATTACTCACGTCGAACTGTAGGAAGATTTTTTCTTTAACGAGTCCAACGAAGGATATACAGCTTTCTCAAGAACGGGCCCAAATCCCCATAATTTACGTGAAGAAAAGATGGAGAAAAAGGGGGTGGAGGTCGGGCTGCCTTCTGAGAATTAATAGGCGAGTGAGTAAACCTCCACTACCATTCGTTCTATTGGCCAACGTGCAATCATTGGAAAACAATCCTACCAACGCGACATTAAAAACTATAATATCTTATGTTTCACCGAGTCGAGGCTGAACAACGACTGATAATATAGAGCTGGCGGGATTYTCCATGCATCGGCAGAACAGAGAAACTACGTCTGGTAAAACGAGGGGCGGGGTGTGTCGATTTGTCAATAACAGCTGGTGCGCAATGTCTATTATTATAGAAGTCTCTAGGTATTGCTCGCCTGAGGTAGAGTACCTTATGAAAAGCTGTAGACCACACGATCTACCAAGAGAGTTCTCATCTATATTATTCGTAGCTGTCCATTTACCACCACAAACCAACGCTGGCACTAAGACCGCATTCAACCAGCTGTATAGGCCATAAGCAAACAAGAAAATGCTCATCCAGACACGGCGCTCCTAGTGGCCAGGGACTTTAATGCAGGCAAACTTAAATCCATTTTAACTMATTTCTACCACATGTGAAACTAGAGAAGAAAAATAAACTATAGACCAGATTTACTCCACACACAGAGACGCATACAAAGCTTTCCTTCACCCTCCATTTGGCAAATCTGGCAATAATTCTATCCTCCTGCTTACGAGCAAAAACTAAATCTATTTTTATTTGTCACATGCGCCGAATACAACCGGTGTAGACCTTACAGTGAAATGCTTACTTACAAGCCCTTAACCAACAATACAGTTAAAACCCTTTTTTAAATACCTTAAAAAATAAGAAATAAAAGTAACAAATAGTTAAAGAGCAGCAGTAAAATAACAATAGCGAGGCTATATACAGGGGGTACCGTTACAGAGTGAATGTGCGGGAGCACCGGTTAGTCGAGGTAATTGAAGTAATATGTACATGTAGGTAATATGTAATATGTACATGAGTTATTAAAGTGACTATGCATAGAAAATAACAGAGTAGCAACAGTGTAAAATATGGGGGGGGGGGGTGTTCAGGAGTCTTATGGCTTGGGGTAGAAGCTGTTTAGAAGCCTCTTGGACCTAGACTTGGCGCTCCGGTACCCCTTGCCCTGCGGTAGCAGAGAGAACAGTCTATGACTAGGGTGGCTGGAGTATTTTAGGGCCTTCCTCTGACACCACCTGGTATAGAGGTCCTGGATGGCAGGAAGCTTGGCTCCAGTGATGTACTGGGCCATACGCACTACCCTCTGTAGTGCCTAGCATGTCGGAGGCCGAGCAGTTGCCATACCAGGCAGTGATGCAACCAGTCAGGATGCTCAATGGTGCAGCTGTAGAACCTTTTGAGGATCTGAGGACCCATGCCAAATCTTTTCAGTCGCCAGAGAGGGAATAGGTTTTGTCGTACCCTCTTCACGACTTTCTTGGTGTGCTTGGACAATGTTAGTTTGTTGGTGATGTGGACACCAAGGAACTTGAAGCTTTCAACCTGCTCCACTACAGCCTTGTCGAAGAGAATGGGGGCGTGCTCGGTCCTCCTTCTCCTGTAGTCCACAATTATCTCCTTTGTCTTGATCACATTGAGGGAAAGGGTTGTTGTCTGGCACCACATGGCCAGGTCTCTATCATTTGTTTTTCAACAGGACAATGACCCAACACACCTCCAGGCTGTGTACGGGCTACTTGACCAAGGAGAGTGATTGAGTGCTGCATCAGATGACCTGGCCTCCACAATCACCCGACCTTAACCCAATTGAGATGGTTTGGGATGAGTTGGACCGCAGAGTGAAGGAAAAGCAGCCAACAAGTGCTCAGCATATGTGGGAACTCTTTCAAGACTGTTGGAAAAGCATTCCAGGTGAAGCTGGTTGAGAGAATGCCAAGAGTGTGCAAAGGGTGGCTACTTTGAAGAATCTCAAAAATAAAATATATTTTAATTTATTTAACACTTTTTTGGTTACTACATGATTCCATGTGTGCTATTTCATAGTTTTGATGTCTTCACTACCATTCTACAATGTAGAAAACAGTAAAAATAAAGAAAAACCCTTGAATGAGTAGGTGTGTCCAAACTTTTGACTGGTACTGTATGTGTGAAATTTGTTTTGATTTAGAATGGACCATTAGCTGTCTCGAAACAGGGGCAGCGTGGAAAAATACTAGTCATCCACACACTTAATCAAATAGCGAATGGAGGAGACTTTTCCAGAGGTTCCGTTTAATGCCAGCCAGGAAGGCTATACTGTTGTAAAAAAAAAACTATGTGCTTAATATTAGGAAAGATGAGAAATAAATATAGTAGGCCTAGTCTATAGAAAGCTGATGGGATCCTCCTCTTTTTAGTAGAGGCCATCACTTTGTTTTCTCACGCTATTGCATAGCCTATAGAAATGTTTTACTCACAAAGTGTTTGATTCGATTTTCGATTACATTTGCATTGATGTCAGAGTGATTAAAAGGACAGAGTACTGCCTTCATGACTCGTGACCGCCGGTGTGGCGGTAATAACAGCCCTAGTTATGAGTAACAGTAATCAAATAGTATTTGCACTCGGCGCAATGGAAGCTATAGAATAGTCACGGAAGTACAAACCCTCTCCAAATCTATCACTTTAATTAAGCACTCAAAAAATACTATTTGAACTCAGGTCTAGTACTTAGCTAGCACTTACCGGAGCTCTCGACAGGGCACGCTGCCATCCTGGCCTAGTGACACGGCCTCGTCGTAGAGAGCAGCGGGCCTCAGAGGCTGGTACACCTCATCCAGAGATAGCTGGTCAAACAACTGCACAGAGGAGAAGAGATGGAGAGGCACATTCCTTAGCACACATCTTAATATCACAAGATACATGATAGTCAAGAGGATACATAGGATACATGATAGTCATGATGAACTGTGAGTGTATAGGAGAAAGGAAGTGTAAGAAAGTGTGTGTGAATTTGAGTGAGAGAATACGTGCGTGAGAGATGCTGAGTGAATGAGAGAGATGGAGAAAGAAAGAGAAACCAACCTCTGACGCTGAGAAGAAGGAATCGCCCGAAGTGTTCGTAGTGTGAAGTGTTCGTAGGTATATCTATATCTATTTTCTGTCTATGCAGAAAATAAATAGATGAATGTTAACAGCATTCTAATAGCTAATGCTAAAGCTACCGTCCACAAAGAAAATCAACAGATGTGTGTAGCATGCTAATTACCAAAATCTGTCAGCAGGCTATCTGGGGGAATGGTGGTGCCAAAGTCCTCCTGTAGGTATTATGCCCAGTGCAGAAGGGTCTCCAGCTTCTCGGCAAAGACCTTTTTACCCGACTCGGACTGAAACYATGAAAACAAACAAAAATCACTACAATCACTGATTAATTCAAATCACAGTGGCMCTCCAGGACGGGAGTTGCCCAACCTTTATCTGAATCTTTAAGCCAATGGAGGCTGGTGGATTTGTGAAAGTGCGGCTTCCTTTAGGCCATGAGAAAGAGATTCATATCTCAACGGGACTCACCTGGTTAAATAAAGGATAAATTAAATTAAATAAAGAAAATAAAAAAGTGTAGCGTACCGTTGAGAGTGAAATAGTTCTGTGGCGTACCATGGGCAGGTCGGGCCCCCTCCAGTGCCAGGTTTGTACTGGCATTGGAAGCGTTGGAGTGAGAGTGATGACGGATGTTGTCACGACTTCCRCCGAAGTCGGCTCCTCTCCTTGTTCGGGCGGAGTTCAGCGATCGACGTCACCGGCTTTCTAGCCATCGCCGCTCCATTTTTCATATATCCATTTGTCTTGTCTTGTTTCCATACACACCTGGTTTTCATTTCCCCAATTAAGCTACTTGTATTTAACCCTCTGTTTCCCATCATGTTTTGTGTGTAATTTGTTTTATGTTGTTGTGGTGTCTTTTTACGCGCTTTACTTTTGTTATGTTGCGTGTTTTTGAGCGCATTTTATTTATGTTGTGCTCTCGCTTTGGAACTTTAATAAAGTGTGCCTGTTTACATCACGCTACTCTCCTGCACCTGATTTTGCCTCTTTTACACACGCTGACAATCCACTCCAGTTTTCGGTATTGATGAAGAAATAGGTATGTTTAAATTGTTTCACTGTCAAAATTGGGGCCATCTTGATGTTACTGAATTATACTGCACTACATCTTTATTTTGACAGTGATGCAACATTTTTAAATGTGTCTCTATTCTCCAGAATTTCAGGTTTGAGATCAAATGTTTGATATGAGGTTACAGTACAGAATGTGACCTTTTTATATCAGTGTATTTTCAGAATTATCTGATTTACCGTTTAGAAATAAAAGCACTTTATGTCTAGTCCCCCCCATTTGAAGTGGTCAAGTATTTGGATACATATCACTTAGTGGGTTAAAGTTGTCAAAAGTTTATTTGAACCCATATTCCTTGCACACAATGACTACATCAATATCTTCTATTCTTACTTGCAGTTCTTGACACAAACCGATAGACCTGGCACCTACTACCATACCCCGTTCAAAGGCACTTAAATATTTTGTCTTGCCCATTCACCCTCTGAATGGTACACATGCACAATCCATGTTTCAATTGTCTCAAGGTTTAAACATCCTCCTTTAACCTGTCTCCTCCCCTTTATCTACACTGAAGTGGATTTAACAGGTGACATCAATAAGGGATCATAGCTTTCACCTGGTCAGTCTGTCAGGGAAAGAGAATGTTTTGTACACTCATTGTGTTTTTGCTGTTTTAAGAACGTTCAGAAATTCTATTTGACAATGGGAGCAAGTTCTATTGTTTGATATTCCATTTTAGACTTTAATACTCAATATTTTGGTCTGCCCTGTAATTGATTTTACTGTAGAATCAAAGCTGAGGTTTTTGGCTTGTCACATCATAGACTGCGCAGAGATATATTTGCTGTCACATATTTACAGCCCTATGTGCGTTTTAATAGATTGATTATACAATATTCTTAATTTAAAAAAATTCCCCTCTTTGTGTTTTCAAAAAGCAATACTTCATAGAGAAATGAAGATCCTCCTAGCTGACTTAGAAGACCCTGAGTGTGTAAAAATCCTGCTGTGCCTGGTGCATCACGCAGTTGGAGTATGAGGAAGGAACTCTCACAGGATAGGTGGAGGGAGTTCAGGCTTGAGATTGTAGATTCTCTGCTGGCTCCAGAGCATGCTTCTCAGAAGATCTGTCAGCCATGCAATGTGAAAAGGGCTATTCTGCGATGTAGAGACTGTGCCCGAAACAGCTTTACTGCGAAGACTTCGATGTCTCTACATATGCAAAGTTCCCCTTGCACAACAGAGAGTCCATGATCAAGGGATTCTACACGCCCTTTCCTCCAACCACAGCCATATCTCTCCACAGTAATGGAAAATATGCACTTCATGAACAGGGTGTGTTTTGTAATATATTTTTTGGGGGCTGAATATATTATATCAAAGTTAAAAGGTATTCTTGTTCATTGTTGTATAAAATATTGTCCCTAGATTGTGTTCTTACCATTGGACGCGTCAGAGGTGATATGTGGTTGCCTGACAAGCACCATCCATGTTGGCCCTGAGAAACATAATCCTCGTAGGAATAAATGGTATGTGCAATATCTACAGTAACCATACAGTGATGTAGCAATGCAATGTAAAACAACATTAATTCAGACTGTACATTTTTTTCCTCAAGGTCTCTACAATGTCATAGTGCCTCTGCTGACCTGCACAACTTGTCTTAGCACCTGGACAGCAAACTTGGCAGATCTGATAAAGAATGGGTACTGGCCTGCCACTGTCAACTGTGACACCATATACCAGGTAGATCTGTTCAGCTCTTTTGAGGAGCTGAAAGTGTCAGCCCCAGGTCTGGTGGATTTTGGAGCAGCGAACTGACTTCTTTGGCAGGGTAACAATAAATTATACTCAGCCTTACCAATGTATGACTTCAGGTTAACAAAATGCTAAAGTTATGTTACACTAAGCGTTGTAACAAAATGTATTTCCAGTACTACAACTATGTTAAAACTTCAGGTCTCTTGCTACAGTATGTGTTAGCCTCCTGCACCACTGTCCTGCCATGCCCCTTATCTGTGCCCCTCTTGCATCCAATATTTCCTGCTCTTTACAACATAAGTACTCATCCTACTTTTGCGTTGGATTTCACCTGCTTTGCTGGCAACACAATGCACTGGCCCTGCTTTAACTCAAATCCAGTCAGCCATAGTGAATTATAGTACGTTTTGTTTATAGTATTGCTGTAAGTTATTTCATATCTTTCCCATATGTATTTTTTCCTTACAAGAACGGAATGATCTGGTGGGGACACTTTTCAAAAAAGCTGCTTTGAGTGGACGTACTGCCGCTCTGAAGTTGATCAGGTCTGTGATATACAGTACTTTGTCTGCCCAGCCTGTTCACCCAGCATGCTTGCAGTGTCAGTGGACGGGAACAAGAAGCTGTATCGATTCAAAAAAGTTAAACTATTCATAATTGATGAAATAACACCATACTCTATATCATTTAAACAATCCAATCAAGGTTTGCCTTTGTCCAGCGTGAAAGTTTTCAAATGCAGTTGAGCTCATTTTTAGGTTAAATGTTTTGAGTTTGTAATGAAATTAATTATCAACATTGTCAAGTGTCCCACAATCAGTTACTGAGGTTGATTGCTATTTCATATGTCATATATATATATATATATATATATATATATATTTCATGTATCCTTCAAGGACAGATGACAAAGGATTCTTTGATGGCGTATTTATCTACAAGGATGAGGATGTGTCTGACTTTGTGAACTATGTCCATACAAAGACTAAACATGTACGTTTCCTGTATCTTCTAATCTGTTAAATAGGACTGACCTCGGGCCATCTGACTCAAAGGCAGACTCGTTATACACTATTCCAATAAAAACATCATTTCAGGGTCCAGGGTCATTACAAAACTCCATCTGTTCAGAAATGCAACACACTTTACAAGTGCTTCTTTTTGGTAGTCAATCTCCAACTTCTGATCTCCATTGTAGCGAACACGGGGTAGCTCAGTGCCCTCAGCTAGATTTTAGAAACCTAACCAGTGTCCCGTTAACACCCCCTCCACAATTATTTTTCAACCTATACTCTTCTACTTGTCTACAGTTATGGAAAAGGGGTATGTGGATCATCCCAGTGGACAGCAGCTAAAGAGTCGTCAAGGGAAAAAAATGGTGAACTTGATGAAGAGGGACTCGAAGTTGCCGTCTGCCACCACAGAACACTTCTGAGGAGCCTCAACATGATGCGTGGAGAGATCTTTGCGTACCAACTGTTCTTGCAGAAGGAATTGTCTGGCAGCAGGAACATACAATTCTTGTGTACGGATGTTATCTGCAAATTTTGGCCATACCTAACCAAAGTTGCCCTTCATTGTCCAGAGCTCGCACTCTTCTAGACATGAAGCCACTTCTTTCCGTCATGCATGCAAAGGCACATCGTTTGAAATGCGAGGTAATTTTTTCTTTATTAAACTGTTGAAATAGAATTTCCAGCTTCAGTTCTTTACAAGGCTTCCCATTTAGATGTTTGTTAATCACGTTATAGCAATATTAAGTCAATATTTTTTTWAATGTAAATTAAGATTAAGTGGGGAGGATGGAATCAGAAAGGAGCTGGCACAACTCTGGGGGAGGCAGTGGAACAAGGGAACAGCTTCTTGTCGAGGGTTGCAATCTGTTCCAAGCAAATGTCCAAAGGAGGTAAACAATTTGTTTAAAGTTGTTCTATTCAGCTATGTTAGTACCTATCTGGAATAAGAAATTATATTTGGCTTTTCTARCAAGAACAGACATGCTAACCATCCAGGCCATGGGGTGGAACAGAAGGAAGAAGAACCTGGACAGAGCATTTGTCACGACTTCCACCGGAGTCGGTCCCTCTCCTTGTTCGAGCGGCGTTCGACAGTCGACGTCACCGGCCTTCTAGCCATCACCGATCCACTTTTCATTTTCCATTTGTTTTGTCTTTGTTTTCTACACACCTGGTTTCAATTCCCCCATTACATGTTCATTATTTAACCCTTTGGTTTCCCCCATGTTTGTGTGCGTGTGTGTTCTATTGTTCAGGCTGTTACTGACGGCTGGTTATTTGTTGCCGGGTTTTGTTATTTACGGCCGTTTATTTCGTGGTACCAGTATTTTTCCCGCACCGTAGTATTGTGTTTATACTGGTGTTATCTTGTATTAAATACCTTGTCCACGCATCTCAGCTCTCCTGCACCTGACTCCTTTCACCAGTTACCCACAGCCTTGACAGCATTTTCCCAAAGATACTTGAAGGTGTATTGTGTGGATCAATACATTTATTTTAGAACTATTATATCTTTGCATTTAATTTATTTTAAAATAATTAATTCTGTTTTTTGTTTTTGTCATTCTCAGGAAAAATCCAGGAGGAGACCCAGACTCAAAGTTTAAGAGTGATTTGGGTGTCGGTGATGAGACTGTGTACAACTGGACAACAGCAGTTCAGCAATCGGCTAATACAGGTAAATKAATAAAAATTAATAAAAATCCTAAATGTAACTCTCCTGGACTGTCACCTTGACGTAGTGGAGAGGCTTGCGTACTCCAATAACCCTGAGAGCTAACCCTTAGAGGGTGTATTCCACCGGCAGGTGCAATCAAGCCGGACAGGTGGAAGGGTAGGAGGCAGACAAAACATTCCCGGGTCCTCCAGGTTGGGGCTCACTCACCCCCTACAAAACAAATAATTTGTTACAGAAACCTTCACATGTTCCTCCGGGAAGTGAGTGCAACTTCTCACCGTTGGAGATATAGTGTTCATTTATAGATTTATTGTATTTCAGAGGAAACAGCTGAGAACATGGATGGTCCCCAGGTAGTACAGAGAACAATTGAAGTCCTGTTTCTTAGCATCAAACAAAGGAAACAGAACTTCTTACCGTCAGACAGGTTTGTTATTTTTAATGAATATTGAATTGCACACACTTAAGTTCTCTTTCATTTAAAAGCCATTCAATTTAACAAAATTCCATTCTCATTTTGATGACAGATGGATGCAAGAAACGACACCCTCTGCACAGAAAGATATTGGAAGAAAAGGCCAAATTAACAGCTGCCATAGAGGAGTACAACATCCTTGTACCAAATTCAGCAATTCAAAATTCAAAAGGCACTCGCACATCTGAGCAATCTTTTTTTTGCAGGTGCATGGTAACAGTTGGACAAGATGAGGGAAAAAGGAAAATGCACACTGCTCTTGATAGTATCACTGATCTTTAATGAACTTACGTATCGGCCTCCGTCAGAGCTACTGGCCGTGAGGCCGATACGTAAGCTTATTAAAGATCAGTGATTCTATCAAGAGCAGTGTGCAGTTTCCTTTCTCCCTCACCAGATTCAGCAATACCATCTGCAGATGAGATCCTTTCCGCAGACCTTCATGTATGGCCTTGGGATCTGCATTGACAAAGTAAGTAGTATGTTTGTGTGTCACAATAACTATGTTTCTGTTTTGCTATCTGTGTTTGTTCAGTTGCGCAAACACAGAGGGAATCGGAGAATGTGCAAGACCTTGCTTCACATGTGGCACTTGACCTAAGCAGGCAAAGTAGGGGAACGTTCATTAATATGTACAATTTATGTTGGCACCCTGCAATTGCTATTGTATTTAAGGAATACTTCATTGTAAACTCAGCAAAAAAAGAAACGTCCTCTCATTGTCAACTGTGTTTATTTTCAGCAAACTTAACATGTGTAAATATTTGTAAGAACATAACAAGATTCAACAACTGAGACATAAGCTGAACAAATTCCACAGACATGACTAACAGAAATTGAATAATGTGTCCCTGAACAAAGGGGGGGTCAAAATCAAAAGTAACAGTCAGTATCTGGTGTGGCCACCAGCTGCATTAAGTACTGCAGTGGATCTCCTCCTCATGGACTGCACCAGATTTGCCAGTTCTTGCTGTGAGATGTTACCCCACTCTTCCACCAAGGCACCTGCAAGTTCCCAGATCTTTCTGGGGGAAATGGCCCTAGCCCTCATCATCCGATTCAAGTGAGATCCGGGCTTTTCGCTGGTCATGGCAGAACACTGACATTCCTGTCTTGCAGGAAATCATGCACAGAATGAGCAGTATGCCGGTGTTGTCTGGTGAGGACCTGCCTTACAACAGACCTACAAAGCCCTCAGTCCAGCCTCTCTCAGCCTATTGCGGACAGTCTGAGCACTGATGGAGGGATTGTGCGTTCCTGGTGTAACTCTGGCAGTTGTTGTTGCCGTCCTGTACCTGTCCCGCAGGTGTGATATTCGGCTGTACCGATCCTGTGCAGGTGTTGTTACACGTGGTCTGCCACTGCGAGGACAATCAGCTGTCTGTCCTGTCTCCCTGTAGCGCTGTCGTAGACGTCTCACAGTACGGACATTGCAATTTATTGCCCTGGCCACATCTGCAGTCCTCATGCCTCCTTGCAGCATGCCTAAGGCACGTGCACGCAGATGAGCAGGGAACCTGGGCATCTTTCTTTTGGTGTTTTCAGAGTCAGTAGAAAGGCCTCTTTAGTGTCCTAAGTTTTGATAACTGTGACCTTCATTGCCTACCGTCTATAAGCTGTTAGTGTCTTAACGACCGTTCCACAAGTGCATGTTCATTAATTGTTTATGGTACATTGAACAAGCATGGGAAATGGTTTTTAAACCCTTTACAATGAAGATCTGAAGTTTATTTTTATTTTTACGAGTTATCTTTGAAAGACAGGGTCCTGAAAAAGGGACGTTTCTTTTTTTTGCTGAGTTTATTTACACTACACATTCAGATTTTTGGTGTTAGGCTGGCAATTGAATCAGTCGGAAGCTGGGAGCAGAGTTCTCTTCTCCATGCTTCAGAGGAGAGTCAGCAGCCTCAGAAGACACCAGGACTCTGTCCAACTGATATACAGCAAAGCTATGGGTCAAGACACCTCCCTCCTAGAAAATAACTTCATAGATGACCTCCTGGAAGAGGACAGCATTCACTACAGCTCTGATGACGAGGAATCTATCACAGACTGAAGGTGTCCGTTTGGGTGGACGCAGTTTTACTAGGTGAAAAAGTGTTCCATTTGTTTTGCATATGTGCTTTATCTGCCTTCCTAAGGAAAAATAGTTTGAACATTTTATGGAAAATAAACATATGTTTCTTCCTTGTTGACAATGTGATCATGTAGCACATATCTGAGAAGAGCGCTCGTCTGTAACTGCTTTTGCCCGGTTACATGACCAGGTGCAATACACCCCTTTAAATAGCAAATATGCAGTTGCTACATCCACTTTTGGATTCTTGAAGAATATAATTTATAAATATCTTAAACATAGTTCAACTGCCGTACCCCATCAGAACCCAAAATATAAGCTTTTTCTACTCCGATGTTTGTAAACAAAGTAAATGTAAACACACTCTAGCATGAGTCACTCATTCCACGGGTGAGCCGAGTGTCTGTGGGTTTTCGCATGTGGCTTGTGAACATTCTGTAGTGTTGTCCCATCCTGACCAGGCCAGTTGCAGGCAAGTGACAAGTGACATACTTTTAATGCGACTATTAGCAACAGCGGAGCATGTTAGTATTATTAAAATTTTAAGAAACAAATTGCACTTATGCAGGCAGGTCTGACATAGTGGGAGAATTGTGAACAGGCACGTTCATATATCTGTGTTGTTACAGCGTTTGGCTATGTCTTCGGTTTGGTCTTTCGGTCAGTTTGTTTTGGTTATGTGCATCGCAATGCCCGTGACGTAATAAACTAATGTTTCTGAATTTTCAGATGACATTTTGAAACTATTCATAAATTATTCTTGCGCAATGTTACTTTCATTTGAATGTCGTATACATTGTTGGATTCTATTAAATAATTGATGAAACAGATACATTTTTATGTTACAGAAACCGGAAAAGTTGTGAACTACAAATGTTGCGACATGTTGTAGTTTTCTTCCTAACCAGTTTGTTCTTTATCTTAGCCAATATCATTTTAATTGATGTGTATAATGATATATACATTCATTAGGACGTACATAACACTGTACTGCATCAGCACATGCCAATTCAATGTCTGAAGTAGTGCACTTTTTAAAATGTGTTTTTCGCCATAACTATTTAAGCTTGACATGTGTGATTCTTTTGAGGTCCCCTTACTGAGCCTTCATGTCAAATCATGTCTGTATATGTTAATCTATTCTTGATTAAAAAATCATCAAAGTTTGGGAGAAAGTCAACTGTTGGTGGTGCTACTGAGCACCCCATGGCCACCAGGGGTATGGGATTGCATAATTATGTCGGATTCATGCAAAGGATTATTTGTGCCAAGCCATAAAACTGAGCTACAAAAAACAAAAACATATTTTTGGGGATTCCATGACCAGACCTGACCTCTTACAAAGGTTTCCTAGGGGTGTATAAAAGTTCATGGCAGAAAACAAGTGTATGTATAGAAATGCTTATATAAACGTTGTTACATCGATATTGACGCTTCTAGAAGTTAAAAAATAGACATTCAACAGTCATTACCCGCATGGCCTTATAACCGCACCTCTATTGCCATGGTCCTCGGCACATCACTTTCCTGATAAGCAACAATGATGAAAATTTATTCTCACTGTCTATTAAAAAAAAGCTGTTGTGGAATGATTTCACTTTCATCTTAATCAAATATTTTCCGTGGACAACTAGCCTAGATACCAAGCAGATAGACGGTATGCCTCTATGCGCTAAACGTACTGCTTGTCAATATGACTCGGGCCTATATCCAACAGAAAAGAATGCAAGTAAAGTTTATGTAAGCTGTGTTGATATACACGTAGGCTTATGTATTATAATATATAGCCTAGCTGTGCCTAGCCTATAATAAACTTGGATATGAATTGTGAAGGTCAAGGTCAGTCGGCCAAAATGCTCCATTCTCATCACTTTTGATGATTCTTTTCTCTTTACTCATCAGACATTCACTAAGTACTAAAGTTGATCAGCCCAATCCACTGCTCATAACTAATATATCAACATTGTACTATGTGCCTAGGCCTCTGGTCAAACGTAGTGCACTTTCAAGGGAATAGGGTGGCATTTGGAAAGAAATGATCCAGTACCTTTATCCATTGAACTAACATCCTTGCAGTAGAAAGACAAGGAAACAAGTGACCTTCAAATCTCAGATTTGCATTAATTTGTTCCAAACAGAATGTTGTAGCTTTACTATATTGGAAAAGGCACAGGTAAAATGAAGAACTGTTTGAAGCTGTTGTACAAAACCAAAGTAAAAGACTCAATAACAAAACATAAGAATGGGGAGCATAGAAATAACGCACACTGTAGAACAGATCTACTGCTTCTTAGACTTGCTTTCAAGTAGAATGATGATCTGTAACTAACATTTCTATGTGAATTTGGTCGGGCCACCCAAAAAGTTACATATTGCCACTTTACCTACACGGTCGATGCACTGCAAGTTAACTACAATTGGTGTTGCACTAGGATTAGCCTGTAAATACAGTCACAGGAATTTCAATGTACTGCAAATTTACCTCTCCTGGGCGGTGGGGATTATTGGGGGTTCAACCTGGTTGAGGATGGGGGTGTCGCTGGTCTCCTGGGCGGTGTGGGATATTGGGGGTTCAACCTGGTTGAGGATGGGGGTGTCGCTGGTCTCCTGGGCGGTGTGGGATATTTGGGGTTCAACCTGGTTGAGGATGGGGGTGTAGCTGGTCTCCTGGGTGGTGGGGTTTATTGGGGGTTCAACCTGGTTGGGGATTGGGGTGTAGCTGGTCTCCTGGGGTGCAACTGTATCAGACAGTTCTTTGGCAGCAACAGGAGGGTTGGAGGGTTGTAGTGTGGGGGCATGGGTGTTGATTTCCACCGCGAATTAGAACATATTAAGGAAATGGGACAGACAAGTGGACAACAGTTTCCATTTAGCAGAGGTGAAMATGTATATTTAAGCATTAAGGCCCGAGGAGGTTTGGTATATGACCAATATACCACGGCTAAGGGCTGTTCTTTTGCATGACACAACTTGGAGTGCCTAGATACAGCCCTTTGCCGTCGTATATTGGCCATATATCACAAACCCCAGAGGTGCCTTATTGCTATTATAAACTGGTAATTACAGCAGTAAAAAKAAATGTTTTGTCATACCTGTGTTATAGGGTCTGATATACCAAGGTTTTCAGACATTCTGCATTCAGGGCTGGAACCACCCAGTTTATAAATAAACTTCTACACAGGATATGTGAAAAGAATGTGTTGAAATGTTGCTTGCCTGAACTAACTCCTCTACTTTAATAATAATAATTATACACGAAACATACATAGCTTTACAATTGTAGAAACTAACAAACAATCAGCAATCAACAATAAACAACACCAGACTAAACAAAAGGAAGAAAAACATTCAACTAAGTACTTTAATTTGTTTTTAACTGACTTGCCTGGTTAAATTTAAAAATAAATATATTCTGTACACTCTCAGGGTCAATTGCAACCAACAGGCAGAACATAACACAGGTTAGCGCTGGATTTCTTAAAACGATACGAACGGGAGAATACATGCCACTGCGTGTGAAAACAAACTTTGCAACCAAAAACCAACAACAATAAACCAGCAGATTAGTTGATCTCCTGTTGTTACTGTGTCAAATGAGTTAGATACCAGACAGCTGTGTCTAGGTTCTCTACTCCAGGCCYCAATGAAAAATCAATCCAGCAGGAACATTGAAAATAGTGAGGCTGGTAATTAATGGAAATTTAATGTAAAACTACAGACCCAGTGAAATGTAAGGAACTCGAGTACAGTAAACCCGAGAAGGGTACAATACAGGAAAGTAGAGTACTGTACTGAACGGTACTCTACTTTGCTGTATTGAACTATACTACGCTCGAGTTTACTGTACAGTAAAGTACACGAATACAGTATATTATAGACATCTATGTTTGGGCCACATTAGAATATAATTTGTCATTTGACATAAATTGATTAGACTATAATTGAATGAAAACTGATTATATTAACTCAATAACTCATTATTGGCTTAATTAAATTACCAATGTTAGATGTAGACAGTTTAGGAATACTTTATTTTCCTCTTTTGATAAGATATGACCATACTGTATTAAGGCAAGTTTTATTCATGGATTAAATTAATTGCCAATGAAAAGTAAGTATACCAACACAAGCTTTACATCGATAAAATGTGTAGAGTAACCTAAATTGCCACAGTAGATTATCTCTTTAGGGAGTGGTATATGGTGGCATATAGTGGTAGAAATTGAGATCAGCTGTGCGGGTGATCTTAACACATATTGATATGGTTTAATGAGAGACCACCTAGTGTTGAGATGGTGCTCAATGTTGTTTGCAATTTATCCTCAAATACTAGCTTCTGTGTCTTCATAAATTATTTCTAAACATCTTAATAATCAATAAATTGTTACATAAATACAAAATGGCCCATTATTCATTCATATCTAATTGTTTGCCAAACGTACAACCCAGGAATTGCTCAGTCATCATGATTATCACATTCTTATGCCATACATAATATACTGTATTTATTGTATGAGCTGACAGTGCTGTAAATTATATGCAATAATTAAAACCCACCAGCTATAGACAAGAAATCCCTGGCATTTCCACTGCAGTGATGAAATGTTGATGACTCAACCCAGCTAGCACATAACATTCTGTGAACCATATGTTTCAGAGCTTGTTAAGAGCATGGTTGTCCTATGGTTATTTTGCATACAACCTTCCCACAACTTTCTAGAAATGGTGCAGGATACTTGCTTAGCTTCGGACCATTCTCGGCACATTTAATAAGGAACGTTATTTTATTGGTATTTCATTACTTCTAGGAATGTTGTCCAACTGGTTTGACATTGAGAATGTTCTCAAATAGGTAAGAGAACATTAGCAAACAATGTTCTTCTGTGGGAATTTCAGTCTTTCAGCATAACATTTTCTGCAGGTTTTGTCATGGTTCTATTTAGTCTCTYTGTAGGCCAGTGACACAAAATCTCAATTTAATCCATTTTAAATTCAGGCTGTAACACAACAAAATGTGAAAAAAAGTTAATGGTTGTGAATACTTTTTAAATTACATTCTCAGCGTCAACAAAACTCTCTCTTAAGTGTGTTTGGGTGTGTTGGCCGGGCTCACTAATTGGCCACACCTGATCTTAATGAGTGCTTGTTTCCTTTGAAATAGGGTCTGTTTGAATAGACTTAAATTAACACCTTTGTATGAGTTTTTTTTAAACCATGTCATGCTAGTTCCATGCTGGCGGCACAGTGGACTAATTCTATCGATAGAGAAAAGAAGAGCATTGGTTTAAATCTCACTGATGCCATGCCACAATAAACAATGTGTTTGCATGATTAATGCCTACCCAAATTAATTTGTGCTTGGAGGTCAAAGCAGTTAACCTAAACTAAGCTAGCAGTGTTATTAAAAGTCTTACTGAAACATTCTGTGAAAGTTTTAAGGAAGTTATTAAAAAACCTCCATATATCCTTTAAATTTAGTTCAAAACATTCACAACATTTAGAGAATGATCTCATAACGTTATTTAATTACCTCCAATAACCTATAATTTCCATTCTCAGACGTTAATAAAACCTCAGAAGGAAAACTTTCAGGGAACCATAGTAAAACGTTCTCAGAACCTCCCTGCACCTAAAAATGTAGTTCCAAGAACAGGCGGAATTTTCACTTCTGTTCTCAGGATGTTTAAAAACGTTCTGTTTACCAGTCAAAACACGTATGACTTCTTTCCCAGAACCAATAGGAAACCAAAAACGTACGTTCCAACAACTTCCAATGAACAATATGTGCTAGCTGGGGAGCCAGTCCCCTCCTACAATTGTGCAGGATGATGGGGCAAGCGCTGACATATCAAACGTCAATGGTGCACGGACGGATCTCATATGGATAAAACTCTGAGTTGGTAAGCAACCCTCGTTTCCATTACATTTTGTCATTAATCCACTGTTATTGTTGAATGACCGCCATTTTCCGCTATTATGGTTTAAAATAAAGCTATTTATGGTGTCAACACGAATCATCTCTGATGGCTGGCTGCGTGAGCGGTGAGGCAACTGGTTTAGGTCTTTGACGGAAAATTGTCATGTCTCCC
Organism: Salvelinus sp. IW2-2015; assembly: GCF_002910315.2. Lineage (NCBI taxonomy): Eukaryota > Metazoa > Chordata > Actinopteri > Salmoniformes > Salmonidae > Salvelinus > Salvelinus sp. IW2-2015. Next base: position 226,048 of record NW_019957576.1, read on the forward strand.
ATAGTAATAGCTTTATTCTATTCTATTCTATTGGATTGTAGYGTTTAATATGTTTCGATAGGCTCGGATTAACAGTTTTGTCCAAACAGATTTCAGTGCGCTAAAATGAAGTGGGCGCAACAAATATCCCTTTCTATTTAAACCAGGGGTTTTTGATTAACCACTGCACCTGTTCTGTAAAACAGATAGGGCCTAAGCTGATTTATGATATCAGTCGGAATTGCACACTTCTCAAGAATTTGACAACCACAATGTGTTTTTTATTTTCCTTATTTTTTTGCAATGCAATAAGCACAATAGATTATTCTGCAGCACAATATATTGCTTTCGTATTATTTCCCATGACAATTGTGACCTAGAACAGGATTAGTGACATGGTATTGACAATGTAAGCACAYGCACATAGCAGCCTATGAAAGATTTAGAGTGTGTATTCACTATGGATCATCTGCCTCTTGACAGGGGTGGTGACCAGAAAAGCACATAACATGTGATGTAGCTCAGCCTGATCTAGAAGCATGGGGCTGAGGCTAGTTGACAAGGTAAGTTAATTCTGAGTATTGATACACCCTCAGTTACTGTTCATAAAGATAATTACAAGGCACCTGAAATGCTTATTTCTAGATTCAATTAACTGTTTTTGTAGAATTTGCTATCAAGTATAATTACTGATGCACTGTCCGTAATAGGCCTATGTTTTGTACAATTTTATAGCATAACATTATGTATGTCACATATGGTGCAAAGATGCTAAATAAACCTGAACTTGAAATATAGTGCATTTGGAAAGTATTCAGACCCCTTTTTCCACATTTTGTTACATTACAGCCTTATTCTAAAATGGATTAAATAAAACATGTTCCTCATCAACCTACACACAATACCCCTTAATGACAAAGCAAAAACTGTTTTTTATACATTTTTACAAATGTATAAAACATATTACATTTCCATAAGAATTCAGACACTTTGCTATGAGACTTGAAATCGAGCTCCGGTGAATCCTGTTTCAGTTGATCATCCTTGAGATGTTCCGATAACTTGATTGGAGTCCACCTGTGGTAAATTTAATTGATTGGACATGATTTGGAAAGGCACACACCTGTCAGTCAACCATGCATGTCAGAGTGAAAACCAAGCCATGGGGTGAAAGGAATTGTCGGTAGAGCTCCGAGACAGGATTGCGTCGAGGCACAGATCTGGGGAAGGGTACCAAGAAGGGTCTGCAGCATTGAACGTCCCCAAGAACACYGTAGCGTCCATTATTCTTAAATGGAAGAAGTTTGGAATCACCAAGACTCTTCCAAGAGCTGGGGGCCCAGCCAAACTGAGCAATCAGGGGAGAAGGGCCTTGGTCAGGGAGGTGACCAAGAACCCAATGGTCACTCTGACAGTGCTACAGAGTACCTATGTGGAGATGGGAGAACCTTCCAGAAGGATAACCGTCTCTGCAGCACTCCACCAATCAGGCCTTTATGGTAGATTGGCCAAACGGAAGCCACTGTTCAGTAAAAGGCACATGACAGCCCTCTTGGAGTTTGCAAAAAGGCACCTAAAGGACTCTCCAACCATGAGAAACAATATTCTCTGGTCTGATGAAACCAAAATCAAACTCTTTGACCTGAATGCCAAGCGTCACATCTGTAGGAAACCTGGCACCATCCCCACGGTGAAGCATGGTGGTGGCAGCATCATGCTGTGGGAATGTTTTTCAGCAGCAGGGAATGGGAGACTAGTCAGTATCAAGGGAAAGATGAACGGAGCAAAGTACAGAGAATTCCTTTTTGAAAACCTGCTCCAGAGTGGTCAGGACCTCAGACTGGGGTGATGCTTCACATTCCAACAGGACAACAACCCTAAGCACACATCCAAGACAATGCAGGACTGGCTTCGGGACAAGTCTCTGAATACCCTTGAATGGCCCAGCCAGAGCCTGGACAGAAGAATGGGACAAACTCCTCAAATACAGGTGTGCCAAGCTTGTAGTGTCATACCCAAGAAGACTCAAGGCTGTAATTGTTGGCGAAGGTGCTTCAACAAAGTACTGAGTAAAGGGTCTGAATACTTATGTAAATGTAATATTTCAGTTAAAATATATTATAGTTTTTTTATAACAATTTAATCAACTTTAGAATAAGGATGTAACATAACAAAATGTGCAAAAAGTCAAGGAGTTGAATGCACTGTAAGTCACCAGTTTGCCCTGCAAATGGGATTTGAACAGCCTTATTTGAACAGTCAGATCGACAACAAAGCACYAACATTGATCTCGGCACCCAGAACCAAATACAGTGTACACGCTGGCCAGTTAATCGATTTGTTACCTTGCTGTAACAGTCTGTCACTAAAGAATAACATACAACACAGCAATAACTATTGATGTATATAATTTACATGTACCCCCTCATCTTTTCCAGCAAGGGCAGCAGAGCCAGAAGATGGTGATCTTCGGAGCCATCTTCCTCCTGATGACCCTCCTYATCCTATATAGCTCCAACAGTGGCAACGACATCAGCCCCTTATACAGTCCCTTCAGGGCGTCCACGCCTCATCACGCCATCAAGGTCACCAACCTCAAGAAATGGGCAGGGAAGGAGGGCTATGTTGCTGTCTATGGAAACAAGGTAACTCACACTCAGGGTTGGAATTACAGAGAAATTCTATGGAACCTCTATTTAATCCTGGAGACCTGGTCAAGAAGGCCACTCTAATATAAAACACATGGGAGCTCAACCAAAAATATATATTTTTTCATCATCTTGTGCTCATAGGGCAGAACAAGTATTTAATCAGAACAGACAGTACACTACAAACAGGTAGTGGAGAGTGGGGTAAATGAGCCGTCTAGGGAAATATGGTATTGTTTCTAACAAAGATATCTACATATTTCAGGATGTTGTGTATCCCTCAAGAATTAATATAAACATTACAGGTATGAGGTAAGTTGAGCTGTGGCACAGGGTAAGTTAAGCCGAAATGTCAGTACTGCATTAACTTTACTGCCGTCAGAAACCCGGATCCGGGAGCACCCCCCACCCCAACACACTGAATTAGCAATAGATAGCATAGCTTACAAGAAGTAGAAATAGTAGCATCTAAATATCATTAAATCACAAGTCCAGACACCAAGATGAAAAGATCAGACTTGTGAATAAAGCCACCATTTTCAGATTTTTAAAATGTTTTACAGGGCAAGACAAAATATGTAAAATCTATAGCTAACACGTTAGCCAAATACACCACCATTCTAACTCCATCAAGTTCTTACTCCTTCAGGTGCTAATCACAATTCGGCTCAACTAAGATATTGATGCCATAACCTAAAAAAAAAAAACCATTCAGATGACAGTCTGATACATATTCATGTTAGGATAGTTTTTTTGTTAGAAAAAAGTGGCATATTTCAGGTAGAAATCAAGTTACAATTGCACCGACCATCATCACAATAAATCCACTAGAATTACTAGATAGAGCAACGTGTAGACCCATTACTCATCATAAAACAATTTCATAAAATAGACAAAGCATAGCAATGGAAAGACCCAGTTCTTGTGGATTTCAGACCATAATTTCAGATTTTCCTAAGCGTTTTTCCAAAGCGAAAACACAATAAATCGATACAGTTAGCATACCACAATGTTCCAACGTTACCCAGAGCATCGATTCCAGCCAAAGAGCGCTATAACGTAACCACCACCACCGCCAGAAGATATTAATTTTTTCCGTAACCTTCCTCAGAATTCTTTCCCGATGACACTTCCCTGTAACATCATTTTACAACATACAATATACAGTTTGTTCGAAAAGGTGCATATTTAGCCATAAACCGTGGTTTACACAATGAAAATACTAGGAAATCAAGCTCAATATGTCTGACGTCATCTATAACAGAGTGATCTATGTTTAATTTAAAAGCTAATCATATACTTGATAAAAATACAGGGTTGACAGGAAATCGAAAGACAAATTTAGTTCTTAATGCAACGCGCTGATTTACATTTTAAAATTATCCTTACTTTTCAAATACAGGGTTGGCCCAAGTGAGAGCCTATAACCAAACAAAAAGGCGATATGTTCGTTTAAAATATTTCGACAGAAACACGGTTTATCAATATTAAATATGCCTACTTTGAAGCTGATCTTCCATCATATTCTTGGGGGGGGCCGCCCACAAAAAAAAAATTTTGGTATCCTTTCTATTTTATAAACGTCTTTTGGTCGATAGATTGTCCTCTGTCCTTCGAAATGTCGCAGCAACCACGACAGACTCCCTAAAACGTGTGGTCCAAACTTTCAAGGAAACGCACAAACAAAGAAATTCTCAAAATCGCACTAAACGGATATAGAATTGATAATAAAACGGTTCAAATTCACTACATTATGATGTTTTTCCACAACTATAACGACTGAAAACATGACCGAGAACATATTGCTGGTTAGAAACGCACTTTGGAACGACGACAAGGTCCGATGGCCTTCACCTTGAGGCGCACAGTTGAGAAGAACGTCTCTGTCTACATTTTGTCATTTATAAATGGCTGTGAAACGTCCCCATCCACTTCATTGAAAACCAACGCTGATGACGTAACAGACACCCCAGAGGAATACGTAGGCAGTGTCGGTTTCTTCATAGCATTCACTGTGGCCTTATAAACAGACCCCAAAGATCAGAAGTAAAAATTTCTGAAATCTCCTGAACCACGTATGAAAAGTGCTGTAACTGAATTGTTTTCTGTACCCACTCAGAGACAAAATTCAATCCTATAAGAAACTAATAGACTGTTTTTTATATCCAATAATAAACAATATTACCATGATGTATTGTATCCCGATTAAATATATTACAGTAGAGGAAGTTTAGCCTGTGCCAAATGGTAAAAAATGTTAAGCTCGAACTCAGCTTACCCCTCAGAAATTAAGTATTACCACTACCTTTTTAAACTATGTATATCTTTATTTCCCAGACACAATTTAACACAATCCCAACCACTTTTTTGTCTTTTTAATAGTTTGGAGCATATTTTAACACTGGCTTACCACATAACAAACACTTACTTACACATACTAACTATTTTTTTTTTTTACTTCTTTGATATAAGGGGCAGCATTTTCACTTTTGAATTGCGAGCCCATAGTGAACTCCTCCTACTCTGTCCCAGATGCTAATATATGCATATTATTATTACTATTGGATAGAAAACACTCTGAAGTTTCTAAAACCGTTTGAATGATGTCTGTGAATATACAGAACTCATATGGCAGGCGAAAAACCTGAGAAAAATCCAAACAGGAAGTGAGAATTCTGAGAAGGGTCGATGTTAAAGTCATCGCCTATTCAATTCCCTGTAATATATGGATCTGTTTGCACTTCCTACGCCTTCCACTAGATGTCAACAGTCTGCAGAACGCTGCATGAAGCCCTAGTGTGATGTGGGGCCGGATGGGAGGTGTTTCAGTCACTGGTCTGGCAGATTGCCAGTTCTTGCACACGCGCTTTCCTCATGATTTTGCCTTGCGTGCCATTACTTATACAGACATGAAGAAATGCTCCGGTTGGAACGTTATTGGATATATATGATAACAACATCCTGAAGATTGATTCTCTACTAAGTTTGACCAGTTTATTCGACTTGTAATATAACTCTTTGAAGTTTTCGTCCGACGTTTGCCTGCATCTGCGCGAACGTTTGGACACGTGTACTACACATGCTAGCAAAATTAGCTAATGGACATAAGTAATGGACATTATCGAACAAAACAGCGATTTATTGTGGAACTAGGATTCCTGGCAGTGCATTCTGATGAACATAATCAAAGGAGGGAATATTTATGAGGTAATTTCGTATTTCTGTTGACTCCAACATGGCGGAGAAATGTTGTAAAATCTGAGCGCTGTCTAGATTATTGCATGGTGTGCTTTTTACGTAAAGTTTAAAAAAAATCTGACACAGCGGTTGCATTAGAACAAGTGTATTTTAATTCTGTGTAAAACATGTATCTTTCATCAAAGTTTATGATGAGTATTTCTGTTATTTGACGTGGCTCTCTGCAATTACCTCGGATATTTTAGAGGCATTTCTGAACATGGCGGCCAATGTAAACCGAGATCTGTGGATAAAAATATGCACATTATCGAACAAAACATAAATCTATTGTGTAACATGATGTCTATGAGTGTCATCTGATGAAGATCATCAAAGGTTAGTGATTAGTTTTATCTCTATTTCTGCTTTTTGATACTACTATCTTTTGCTGGGAAAATGGCTGTGTTTTTCTGTGGCTATGTACTGAGCTACCATAATTGTTTGTGTGCTTTCCCCGTATATCCTTTTTGAAATCAGACATCTTGGCTGGATTCACAACATGTGTAATTTTAATTTGGTGTCTTTCATGTGTGATTTCATGAAAGATTGATTTTTATAGTAATATATTTTGAATTTGGCGGCGCTACATTTTTTCTGGATTTTGGTCAAGTGGGACGTACCGTCCCACCTATCCCAGAGAAGTTTTAACATAGGCACTGTTGTTACCTCATATCTCCTGATAACTGCCTTAACTTACCCTATGGCCATTGGCTTCCAACTTACCCTATGGCCATTGGCTCAACTTACCCTATTGGCCAACTTACCCTATGGCCATTGGCTCAACTTACCCTATGGCCATTGGCTCAACTTACCCTATGGCCATTGGCTCAACTTACCCTATGGCCATTGGCTCAACTTACCCTATGGCCATTGGCTCAACTTACCCTATGGCAAACATTTACTATATTAGCCCACAGTTACAAGTCATACTTGAGTAAAAGTAAAGATACCTTAATAGAAAATGACTCAATTGAAAGTCACCCAGTAAAATACTACTAGAGTAAAAGTCTAAAAGTATTTGTTTTTAAATATACTTAAGTATCAAAAGTAAATGTAATTGCTAAAATATCTTAAGGATAAGTGTAAAAGTATAAATCATTTAAAATTGCTTATACTAAGATGTTTTATGTATTTATTGATAGCCAGAGGCACACTCCAATGCTCAGACATAATTTACAAATCAAGTATTTGTGTTTATTGAGTCTGCCAGATCAGAGGAAGTAAGGATGACCATGAACGTTCTCTTGATAAGTGTGTGATTTTTGACCATTTTCCTGTCCTGCTAAGCATTCAAAATGTAACGAGTACTTTTGGGTGTCTAGGAAAATGTAAGGAGTAAAAAGTACATTATTTTCTTTAGGAATGTAGTGATGAAAAAGTAGTAAAATATCAATATCCCCAAAAATGACTAAAGTATTTCTACTTAAGTACTTTACACCACTGCAAGGATGCACTTTCATGCTAGGTTTAGGACCTCATATTGAAGCTTATAGAGACCCCAACTGATGTACAGAACAATCTTAAAATGATCTACTTTAGTTTTTATACAAGCATCATAAAACCTCTAACAAATTCTTTGGACCTAACTTTCACTTTTTCCATGTGATTTTATCCTTCACAGACTCTATGGAATGATGACCTCTTCCTAAATATTTGGTCAAATTATTAATTTTATGTATGGTTTCCTATTAACGAGTGGCTCAATATATCCCTTTAGCTCAACTTACCCACCATAATAATATGGTGGTAATAATCATATTAATGTGCAGGGCACCCTTGTAACAATCAGTATAACATATAAAAGTACACCCACCCACAAGCCTAAACTTTACTATTTGCTTCCCCCAAAGGGTCAACTATTTTTAGGCCACCTCCAAAAGTCTAGTTGTAATTTGAACCATGTTCCCGCTCACACTTGCGGCATCAAGTTGTATCGGTGGATAATTTTTTTTTAACACTGGTTAAATGTAGCTACGTACTGCATGATTCATAGACACAATCATGCACAGCCCAAAAACAAAAAATGCAGGAACATCAAGTCCAAAATGAAGTAAAACTGTTGCACAGTCCATACAACTGTGTTCATATAGCTGTGTATAATTGTGGTGTGCTTGTTTACAGTACATGTGCAGTGTATGTTCATATTTGTGCATGGGTCTTTCATTAAATGTGTCCCTTTTGTGTAGTGTAACTTGGTGGGGGGGGGGAAAACGTTCAACTCAACGCACATGTTCAACTTAATAATTAAAATGTTTTCCCATCTCAAGAGATACAATAAAAAAAAGACTAGTAAGTGCCTATAATGTGCCAAATAAAGTAGCAGGGTTGACTTAAAATCAGCTGTAAATCCCTTTGTGACAAGGGAATGGAAGCTTCCCAGCTAGCACATTTGGTTCCTTGGAAGTTGTGGGAACGTTTTTGGTTTTCGGTTGGTTCTGGAAACAAAGCCATACGTTTCCTGACCGGTAAAACAAAACGTTTTTTACACGTTCTGAGAACGCAAGGTCAATTTCAGCTGTTCTGGGAATGTACATTTTTAGGTTGCAGGGAGGTTTCATTAACGTTTGAGAATGGAAATTACTGGTTGTTTTGAAGGTAATTAATGTATTGAGAACATGTTTCAATAAGACTTTTAACCTCTCTGCGCACAGATCCCTTTAGCGGGATCATTTCCCTAAACAACCGCTGAATTGCAGGGYGCCAAATTCAAAAATATTACTAAAAATATTTATAATCATGCAATCACAAGTGAAATATACCAAAACACAGCTTAGCTTGTTTTTAATCCACCTATCGTGTCAGATTTTGAAAATATGCTTTACAGAGAAAGAAATCCAAGCTTTTGTGAGTGTATCAATCAATGCTACAACAGCTAGCCCCAAATTAGCATGGTCACAAAAGTCAGAAAAGCAATAAAATTAATCGCTTACCTTTGATAATCTTCGGATGTTTGCACTCACGAGACTCCCAGATACACAATAAATGTTATTTTTGTTCGATAAATATTACTTTTATAACAAGAAAACGGCATTTAGGTTGCGCGTTATGTTCAGAAAACCAAAGCCTCGTTCCGTTCGACAAAAATTCCAAAAAGTATCCGTAATGGTAGTAGAAACATGTCAAATAATTTTTATAATCAATCCTCAGGTTGTTTTTAACAAACATACTCGATAATATTTCAACCGGACCGTAACCTATTCAATAAGAAAGAAAAGGAAAATGGAGAGCTCCCCTCTCGCGCACAGGAACTATTCAGAGGACACCTGACTACTTTTGAAAAATCTCGTACATTTTTCTAAATAAAAGCCTGAAACTATGTCTAAAGCCTGGTCACAGCCTGAGGAAGCCATTGGAAAAGGAATCTGGTTGATACCCCTTTAAATGGAAGAAAGACTGGCCAGGAAACACAGATTTTTAAAAAAGAATATCACTTCCGGGTTAGATTTTCTCAGGTTTTCGCCTGCAGAATCAGTTTTGTTATACTCACAGACAATATTTTGACAGTTTTGGAAACTTTGGAGCTTTCTATCCTAATCTGTAAATTATATGCATATTCTACGATCTGGACCTGAGAAATAGTCCGTTTACCTTGGGAACGTTATTWAAAAAAAAACAAGATAGATTGAGAGTTTTGTTGAAGCTGAGATTGGAATGTAGGATTTTAAGTAACATTCTTAGAATGTTCTTTGAACGTTACCAATGTTTTTATGGAAGTTTCTCAGAACATGACATTAAATAGAACCATGAGAAAATGCTATGCTGAAGTACTGAAATTCCCACCTACAGTGCATTCGGGAAGTATTCAGGCCCCTTAACATTTTCAATATTTTGTTACGTTACAGCCCTATTCTCAATTGTATTACATCATTTTTTTCTCATCAATCGACAAAGTACCCAAAAAATTGAAATATCTACTTTACTTAAGTGTTCAGACCCTTTACTCAGTACTTTGTTGAAGCACCTTTGGCAGCGATTACAACCTCAAGGCTTCTTGGGTATGATGCTACAAGCTTGTCACCTGTATTTGGGGAGTTCCTCCCATTCTCTGCAAATCCTCTCAAGCTCTGTCAGGTTGGATGGGGAGCATCACTACACAGCTATTTTCAGGTCTCTCCAGAGATGTTCAATCGGGTTCAAGTCCGGGCTCTGGCTGGGCCACTCAAGGACATTGAGACTTGTCCCAAAGCCACTCCTCCGTTGTCTTGGCTGTGTGCTTAGGGTTGTTGTCCTGTTGGAAGGTGAGCCTTCGCCCAAGTCTGAGGGCTCTGGAGAAGGTTTCATCAAGGATTTCTCTGTACTTTGCGCCGTTCACCTTTCTCTTGATCCTGACTAATCTCCCAGTCCCTATCGCTGAAAAACATCCCCACAGCATGATGCTGCCACCAACATGCTTCACCGTAGAGATGGTGCCAGATTTTCTCCAGACGTGACGCTTGGCATTCAGGCCAAAGAGTTCAATCTTAGTTTCATCAGACCAAAGAATCTTGTTTCTCATGATCTGATAGTCCTTTAGGTGCCTTTTGGCAAACTCCAAGAGGGCTGTCATGTGCGTTTTTAAGAGTGGCTTCCATCTTGCCAGTCTACCATAAAGGCCTGATTGGTGGAGTGCTGCAGAGATGGTTGTCCTTCTGGAAGATTCTCCCATCTCCACAGAGGTACTCTGGAGCTCTGTCAGTGACCATCAAGTTCTTGGTCACCTCCCTGACCAAGGCCCTTCTCCCCTGATTGCTCAGTTTGGCTGGGTGGCCAGCTCTTGGAAGAGTCTTGGTGGTTCCAAATTTCTTCCATTTAAGAATGATGGAGGCCACCGTGTTCTTGGACTTTCAATGCTCCAGACATTTTTTGGTATCCTTCCCCAGAGCTGTGCCTACACACAATCCTGTCTCAGAGCTACAGACAATTCCTTGAACCTCATGGCTTGGTTTTTGCTCTGACATGCACTGTGGGTCCGTTTTATATAGACAGGTGTGTGTCTTTACAAATCATGTCCAATTAACTGAATTTACCACAGGTGGACTCCAAGTTGTAGAAACATCTCAAGGATGATCAATGGAAACAGGATATACCTGAGCCCAAATTTCGTGTCTCATAGCAAAAGGTCTGAATACTTATGTAAATAAGGTATGTGTTTTTTATTTTCTAAATTTGAAACAAATTCTAAACCTGTTTTTTACTTTGTCATTATGGGGAATTGTGTGTAGATTGATGAGGATAAATGTTTTATTTGATCAATTTTAGAATAAGGCTGTAACAAAATTTTCAAAAAGTCAAGGGGTTTGAATACTTTCTGAATGCACTGTAAGAAAAATATGGTTCTCAGAACATYTAGGCTAGCTAGGTTGTTGTGTGCAACAGGGAGGAGCAACTGAATGTCTATCTATGGATTTCTTAGAGCTTGTGAGGGGCAACTGTCTGTCTATGGGTAAAAGGGTTGACGTGTTATGCTTGACCCACTTAATTTTACACCACAAAACACCAGTAGAAACAGCTCACCTGCTTTTGAACTATGATTTGACTATTAGATGTTAAATGTTTAATTTGAAAATCTTTTAAAAAACATATATTCAAATGAGAGTTTTTGGGGTTACGTGGGTTAAAATCTTCCCGAGAAATCAGAGTGCACAGAGGGACATACATTTTGGCAAGTCATTATTCATATAAAAATCAGATGTATTGCATGTTGCATGTGGTCTATATTAAAGGGCACTTCATTTAATATAGCAGGCTTTTAAAATCCACTTAAATATCAAATGGATAAACGGGGACTCATTTCATGGAATGACCCGCATGAGAGAAAGAGAATTATATACTGTATATATTTTCTGACATTTCTCCATTCCCCTCTCCAGAATATGACCCTGCACTGCCACCACTGTGCTCTGGTGACCAGCTCCAGCCACGTACTGGGCAGCGGGGCCGGACCGGAAATCGACCGCACCCAGTGTGTGATCCGTATGAATGACGCCCCCACCACAGGGTTCGAGCGTGACGTGGGCAACCGGACCACTCTCAGAGTGGTGGCCCACTCCAGCGTGTTCAGGGTGGTCAGGCGGCCCACCGAGTTTCTCAACCACACGGATCATAAAGCAAACTCTGCGGTCATATTCTGGGGACCGCCCACCAAGATTGGTAGAGAAGCTAAAGGAACGCTGTACCGTCTGATCCAGAGAGTGAGCATGACCTACAGTAACCTGTCCAGCTTCACAATCACGCCCAGCAAGATGCATAAGTTTGATACACTCTTTCAGAAAGAGACTGGGCGAGACAGGTGGGTAAAAGGGATGAAGGTGGGAATGAGGATAGAACAATGGGGATAATGCAAAATTAATTCAGTTTCATGAAATTTCAATTCAATATGGAATTCAGCTTCAATTCATGAATACAAATTATAATTGAATTCTAATTACATTTCTTAATGATGATGATCACAACATGAGGATTTTCCTGGCATCTAATGATAGAAATGCCCCTATCAAGAAATACAAAAGCTTTCTTCTTAATAATTATTTTTTTCTCACTAACATTTTATCCTACGGTTTCCTTCCAAAGAGCGAAGTCTCAGTCCTGGTTGAGCACTGGCTGGTTCACCATGGTGATCGCCATAGAGATGTGTGACAATATTAAAGTGTACGGGATGGTTCCACCCAGTCACTGTGGGTGAGTATGAACAAGGCTAAACATAACGATAAATCACTAATAGCAATCTATCAATCACTTAAATCAAACTATTACATTGTGTAATCCTAAATGTGTTCAGTGAGCAAATGGTTCATCTATAATACTCATTATTATGAAACCATTGTCTGCAATTGACAGGATTGCTTTCATATACACAATGTAATATTATGTATTATGATTGTGTTTCTATGAAAGAAGCATGACGAAGACTTTTGGGTCGAAACGTTGCACTGTAAAACAGCGAGGGGAGCATTCGACAGTGTGCGGGTATCTATCTTTCTTGTTTACAAAGGAGCCATAGAGTTATTGCTACCCATTATGTATGCTGATTGTCTTGGAGCACATTGTCAATGCAATCATTTGTAACGCCCCTTCTCCTAGAAAAAAGCCCCAGCCCAAGAAGATGCCCTACCACTACTACAAGCCCAGGGGCCCAGAAGAGTGTGTCACCTACCTGCAGAACGAGAAGGGCCGAAAGGGGCCCCACCATCGGTTCATCACGGAGAAACAGGTGTTTGCACACTGGGCCAAGCAGTATAATATCACCTTCACTCACCCCACATGGTGAGATGACTGGTTCCTCTCACAAGGTATGCCCCCTTCTCTGAATGGTAGTAATTGTTCTTGGGAATTACTGTAGCCCTGTGATGACTAAGTATTTCTTTCACATATGAAGCTGTGAGCTTGGTTTGTAACCAGTAATATAAATTAGAAATGTGTTTTTTATTTTACAAAGCTAGCTACAAAAAAGTGTCAAATCTAAGTTTTACAGGAGTTAATAGTGTTTTTCTGTGTACAGTAGAAAATGAAATTCCACACTCTTGCTGTACACAGAAAACAACTATAACTCCTGGAAACTTTTGATTTTATGCTTTTTTTATAGCTAGCTTTGTAAAATAAAAAACACATTTCTAATTATAGGGCAACTGATGTTTATTGTAAATAGAAACGACAACAAAAATATTTTTACATGTTTCTAATGTTTGTTTAAAAAAAGTCCTCAAAAGCAAATGTTATAATACAATATAATATCAACTTTCTCATACTGAGGGGAGATTGTATTATCCAAGACGTTAAAGGAATTCATTTCAGAGACATATGCTTATAGACAGTATGGCTCAAATTAGGTGACATGTTTGTTGCATTACGTTATCCAATCAAACCTTGTGTGGCTTTCACTTAACACAGTAAAAATGCCAACATCAGAACACTTTAAGCTTACATTTATAGCACTGTAGGTTGGCTCGTGCCAACCCAATGGAATCATAACATGCCTGTTGAATGTAGGGGTGTGTGAGGTTCAGGCATTCACACAACTGTGCTGTACTGGATGCAGAGTTCATTTTATCCCGTCAAACCATGACACAGACAAACATTGTCTCGTCATCTTTGACCCTTTACCTCTGTGACATCCCGAGGCATGCAGCTGTTAGAGTTTGAACGATCCAAAAGAATGTATTGCGTTATTTGTTAGCATTGTGCAGATTGACTTGTTATTCTTCATGAATGTTCTGTAATGTGTGTCTTGAGAACAAATAACATTTGAAAAAAGATGCATGTACATGACGTTTACATTTGCATGGAATCCTATACACAGAGGATAGTAGAAACATAAGACAAAAGGGTAACAGTGGATATAGATGGAACACACCTACTGACCAGATACAAAAGACAAGGAGTACCACCAAGAATATCTCATGATTCTTCACTTGTGCTGTGATCTTCTATCCTTGAATAAAAAATGCTGATGGCACAGAATGTCCATTCATTTGATCCCAGAAGTATATAAAAGGTGTGAATTATTAGTCATTTTGACTTCCTTTCAGTGATGGTTTGTCAGTGGCCACTTCCTGTTACGAACCGTTGGCCTTGTCTGGAAATGTGGCTGCGATTTTCTTCCTCAGGTTGGACATCGAGATCAAGATGACCTCCTGTGGAAAAGACCACCGGGTGGATCAGAGAAACAGAATAAAGAAAGGTCAGGCTGAATTCCCAGCTGATATAATGAAAGATAACAGGCCCCGAGTTTTTCCTTACCATGTATAGAAACCAGTGGAGGCTGGTGACTTGAAAGAGTGAGGAAGGATGGAAGAACCACGGTATAGGCTCGAACCGAACAACAAAGCGCATTTGAAAAATCATCAAAGACAAATTATTTTAACCGGAAATGTTTATTAAAGACATTTATAGTAAAAAAATTATGGGGAATGGGAATGAGAGAGCTACTTTGTCACGCCCTGGCCTTAGTATTCTTTGTTTTCTTAATTATTTTAGTTAGGTCAGGGTGTGACATGGGGAATGTATGTGTTGTTTGTAGTGTCTAGGGTGGTTGTAAGGTTTAGGGGGTTTATTAGAGTAGTTGGGTTTATGTTTAGTATAGTAGTCTAGCTGTGTCTATGGTTGAGTATAGGTATCTAGGAAAGTCTATGGTTGCCTGAATTGGGTCTCAATTAGAGACAGCTGGTTATTGGTGTCTCTGATTGGGAGCCATATTTAAGGCAACCATAGGCTTTAGCTGTTTGTGGGGAATTGTCTATGTTGAACGTAAGTAGTTTGTGTGTGCACTTGCGTTTGTAGCTTCACGGTCGTTTGTTGTTTTTGTATAGTTTGTATAAGTGTTTCGTTTCATGTTCATCTTCGTCGTTATAATAAAAGAAGATGGCTTATTTTCCACATGCTGCGTTTTGGTCCGTCTCTCCTCCACACGATCGTGACATACTTACACTGTTGGGAAGGGCAGAAGTGATTGTATGAGGCATGAGTAGGTGTTTGGAGGCTTGACTTCAGTGCAGGACAGGCTTGAGGTGTTCAGAGGCTTCAGTGCAGAAAAAAGTTAATCATGGATGGATGATGTTGGAGAAGAACCCAACTCCTCCACTAAGTGCAGGACAGGATTTGACTGGGAAGACAAAAAAAACACACAGTTAGACAAAAGAACAAAKAATGAGTTAGTCCAAGCAAGGAGTAAAATCACATTGATGTGTAATAATGTGATCGTGTATGTGATTGACTCTTCATAGTAATGAAAGAAAATGTATAGGGGTACTCACAGTACTTGGGGAGGAAACATTCATTGTGCCAGTGGATAAAATGGTTCTTCAGAGGGGCACAGGGCTGTCCTGTCTTTTTATTTAACTAGGAAAGTCCGTTAAGAACAACTTCTCTAGGGTACGTGAGACGGTAGCGTCCCACCTCTTCAACAGCCAGTGAAACTGCAGGGCGCCAAATTCAAATACAGAAATACTCATTATAAAAATTCAGAAAACAAAACATTTTACATAGGTTTAAAGATTAACTTCTTGTGAATCCAACCAAGGTGTCAGATTTTAAAAATGCTTTACGGCGAAAGCATACCTTACGATTATTTGAGAACATAGCCCAGCAGACAAATCATTACAAACAGTAACCAGCCAAGTAGAAGAGTTACACAAGTCAGAAATAGAGATAAAATTAATCCCTTACCTTTGATCTTCATATGGTTGCACTCAGCAGACATTCATTTACTCAATAAATGTTCCTTTTGTTCGATAAAGTCTCTTTATATCCAAAAACCTCTGTTTTGTTTGCGCGTTTCCTTCAGTAATCCACAGGCTCAAACAGTCAAAACAGGCAGAAAAAAATCCAAATTGTATCCGTAAAGTTCATAGAAACATGTCAAACGATGTTTATATTCCATCCTCAGGTTGTTTTTAGCCTAAATAATCGATAATATTTAAACCGGACAATAACGTCGTCAATATAAAAGGTAAACAAGAAAGGTACTCTCTCGGTCGTGCGCATGAAAAAGCTCTGTGACACTTTAGGGTCCACTCATTCCGACTGCTCTTACTTCCTAATTTTTCAGAATACAAGCCTGAAACTATTTCTAAAGATTGTTGACATCTAGTGGAAGGCATAGGAACTGCAATTTGAGTCCTAAGTCAATGGATACTGTAATGGCATTGAATAGAAGACTACAAAACCCCCCCAAAAACTACTTCCTGAATGGATTTTTCTCAGGTTTTCGCCTGCCAAATCAGTTCTGTTATACTCACAGACACTATTTTAACAGTTTTGGAAACTTTAGAGTGTTTTCTATCCAGATCTACCAGTTATGTGCATATCATATCTTCTGGGCCCGAGTAGCAGGCAGTTTAATTTGGGCATGCTTTTCATCCAAAATTCCGAATGCTGCCCCCTACCCTAGTTAAGAACAAATTCTTATTTACAATGACGGCCTACAAAAAGGCAAAAGGCCAGGGATTAAAATAAAAAAATTAAAACAATATAAATATAGGACAAAACACACATCACAACAAGAGAGACAACACTACATAAAGAGATACCTAAGACAACCTAGCAAGGCAGCAACACATGGCAACACAACATGGTAGCAGCACAAAACATGGTACAAACATTATTTGGCACAGACAACAGCACAAAGGGCAAAAGGGTAGAGACAATACATCACACAAAGCAGCCACAATGAGGTTTGAGAAGGAAGGGAAGTGAGACTACCACTCCCTGGAAAATATGTTGTATTCAATTAACTAGGTAGGCCAGACCCAGCTGCTATAGAGAGCATTAGTAATGGCACAAACTCTGCCATGGTTCGTTGGACAAATCCTATGGGGAAATTGTTTTTAGATCAACACTGAAAACAAGGTTTGTGGTAAACGCAGGCTTAAACCTTGTTTTTCACAGAATTTAAGAATTTGTAATTAAATTAAAAGCAAATGCTATAATGGTCATGTTAACTGACCTCAGGAAATGTATAATCTCCTACAAGCCAATTTATGCTAGACCGAAAATGTGGTCAGAGCCATATGGATGGTGTGAAGCAGGCGAAGACCAGTACTAAACAGCATGCAATACTAACTATACAATGTGTTTTTTTTCTCCTGTTAATCACCAACATTCTAATGTACGTAAATGCAGTCCTGGATTAGGCTCAATCTGTGTCCGGGAAACTAGCCCCAAAAGAAAAGTAATTTCATCTCAATAACCAATATTGTATAAGTTTCTTTTGAGGTAGTGCAATAAGAGCAAACGCTGAATTACCTTGTAGTGGTCCGAGCTCTTCAGAGGTGCACAGAGCTGTTTAGTACTCCAGAGGGGCACAGAGCTGTCCTGTTCTTCAGAGGGGCACAGAGCTGTCCTGTTTCTTCAGAGGGGCACAGGCTGTCCCTGTTCTTCAGAGGGCGACCCAGGGCTGTCTGTCTTCCAGAGCGGGCACAGGGCTGTTCCTGTTCTTCCAGAGGGGGCACGGCTGTCCTGTTCTTCAGAGAAGGCGCGAGCTTGTTCTGTTCTTCAGAGGGGCACGGGCTGTCCTGTTGAGGGTCACGGGTTCTTTCTCAGGGGCACAATGAGCGTGTCTGTTTTTCTTCCGAGGGGGCCCAGAGCTGTTCCTGTTCTTCAGAGGGGGCACAGAGGCTTGTCCTGTTCTTCAGAGGGGAACAGGGCTGTCTGTTCTTCGAGGGGCACAGGGCTGTCCTGTTCTTCAGAGGGGCCAGACGGTGGTCCTGTTCTTCAGAGGGGCACAGGGCTGTGTTCTTTCAGAGGGGGAACAGGGCCTTCTGTCTCGTTCAGACGGGGCACAGTGGCTTCCTGTCTCTTTCAGAGCGTCGCGGTACGAGGCGTGTCCTGTGATCTTCATGGGGCGACAGGCTGTTTACCTTTTTGTGTCAGAGCGGGGCACAGGGGCCTGTTCCTGTTCTTTTCAAGGGGCACAGGGCTGTTCTGTTCTTCAGAGGAGCACAGGCTTTGTCCTATTCTTCAAGAGGGGGCCAGCAGCGTGTCTGTTCTTTCAGATGGGGCACGCAGGTCCTGTTTCTGTTCTTCAGAGGGGCACAGGCTGTTCCTGTTCTTCACGAGGGACATCTAGGACATTGTTCCTGTTCTTCAGAGGAAGGCCACGGGCGTGTCTGTTCTTTCAGAGGGCCAGGTACTTCCTGTCTCAGGTGGGATCCAGCGGACTGTTTCCTGTTCTTTCACGAGGAGACAAGGCAGTTTGTGATTCACTGACATTCGTTCAGAGGGAGCCACAGAGCTGGGTCCTGTCTCTTATCAGAAGGTACGCCACAGAGGGCTTGTCTGTTCTCTCAGAGAGGGAAAGGGCACCTCAAGCGTGGGATCCTTGGCTTTGCTTTTCAGCAACGGGCACATGGATAGCTGGTTACTTTGTCTTTCAGGAGAGCACAGAAGGGCTGTCTGGTTTCTTCAGGGGCACAAGAGCGCCGTTGTCTGTTTCTTCAGAGGGGCACAGAGCTTCGCTGTTACTTCAGAATGCTATGGTAATGGCACAGGCTGATCCTGTTCTTCTAGGAGGGAGCCACCAAGAAGCTGTGTCTCTTTTCTTCAAGAGTAGGCAACAGAAACGCTGTTGCTGTTCTTCAGAGGGGCGCACCTAGAGCCTTTCCTGTCTTTCTTCGAGGCACAGAGCCGTTCCTGTTCTTCAGCGAAGGGCCAGAAGGCTGTCCTGTTTCTTTCAGAGGGGCACAGGGCTGTCCTGTTCTTCAGAGGGGCACAGGGCTGTCCTGTTCTTCAGAGGGGCACAGGGCTGTCCTGTTCTTCAGAGGGCCATGGGGGGGAGAGAGAGAATACAGTATTCGGCATGTATTAAAAAGTGATTGATGACGTATTTTATGTGTCACGTGGTTATGCCCATATATGTTCTGTCTCTGTCTGTCTGCCTGTCTGCCTGTCTGCCTGTCTGCCTGCCTGCCTGCCAGCCAGCCAGCCARCCAACCAACCAACCAACCAACCAACCAATGTTTTTTTCTCATCAATTCAGGAGTAGGGGGCTATATGTACATGAGGATACCCAAACAACAGTTGTTTTTTCCCTGAGCATCTCATTTACCTTCAAGAGGCTGAAATATCTGGCTCTCTATGTCACTGTGTGTCCCGGTGTCAGGTTACGAGCTGGGTTTACACACACAGAGAGAATCTTGAAAATAATCAAAAAGCCTTATTTTATATGAATACAGTCTTTCCTACAACAGACAATTATAAATATAAACATTTAATGGGTTTTAAAGTGTATTACTGTGTGGTAATAATATATGTTGTATACATTTTGGGGGGGTAAAAAAACTTTCTGGCATAGTTAAATATTGCATAGTAAAATTGTTAAAATAATTATAACATGTTTAAAAGGTCTGTATTAAAGATTTAGAATTAAATAAAGGGTTTTAAAATTGTATCTTACCTTTAATGAATGGAATCTCTATGGCTCTCTCTCTCTCTCTCTCTCTCTCTCTGTATCTGTCTGTCTCGGTTTCTCAACACAAGAGAAAGGATTCTGGGAAAGATGGGCGTGTGTGTGTTTGAACCAATGTTTTTTTCTCATCAATTCAGCAGTAGGGGGCTATATGTACTGTATATAAGGATACCCAAACAACAGGTGTTTTTTCTCTGGGTGGGGATCAACAAAAAGTTTTACACCCCAGGAGAGCACCTCACAAATGTTTGAAAAACAGTTGTGAGGTGCTCTCCATGGGGTGGCTGTCGCAGTCAATCACGCCGTCCTCTTAAACATAGAAGATACCTATCCACACCGACCTATAAAAGTTAATTCCTCGTCCACCGTCTACCGAATAGCAGCACTTTGGTCCGCAGGTAGTATAACTTTTCATTACATTTCATTACATTTCATTATAGTACAACGGTTTAATGATGGTATCGCGCCGTCCCAACCTTTGCGCTCTCTTCCCCGCTACCTCTCCTCTTCCATCCTATCATCTTCTTCCTCTGCTCAAACCTTCTCACAACCTTATCTCTGAATTCTGCCTCCTCACCGCTCGCTCTCTCCCCTTTCTGGCATCCTTTGACTCTCTATGCCCTATCCTACCAGGCGGCTGCGGTCCTCGCCCTCCCGCTCGTGGCTCGACGACTCATTTGCGAGCTACAGACAGGGCTCCGGGCAGCCGAGCGGCATGGAGGAAAAACTCGCCTCCCTGCGGACCTGGCATCGCTTTCACTCCCGCTCCTCTCTACATTTTCCTCTTGTCTCCTGCTGCTAACGCCACTTTCTCCACTCTAACATTCCAAGCATCTGCCTTCTAACCCCAGGAAGCTCTTTGCCTAAACCTTCTCCTCCCTCCTGAATCCTCCCTCCCCTCCCCCCCCGTCGCCCTCCCCTCCTCCCTGCTCTGCAGATGACTTCGTCCAACTCATTTTGACACGAACGGTCGACGACATCCGATCCTCGTTTGGCTAAGTCAAACGACAATCCGCTGGTTCTGCTCACACTGCCTACCCTGTGCTGCTGACCTCTTTCTCCCCTCTCTCTCCAGATGAAAATCTCGCGTCTTGTGACGGCCGGCGCCCAACACCCTGCCCGCTTGACCCTATCCCCCTCCTCTTCTCCAGACCCAGTTTCCGAGACCTTCTCCCTTACCTCAACCCGTCGCCATACCAACTCATCCTGACCGCTGGCTACGTCCTTCCGTCTTCACGGAGCGAGAGTTGCACCCCTTCTGAAAAAACCCTACACTCGATCGCCTGCCGATGCAACAACTAAGGACCAGTCCTCCGCTTCTTTCTTTCTCTCCAAAACTCTTGAACGTGCCTGTCTTGGCCAGCTCTGCGCCGCTAATTTCTCTCTCCGAATGACGCTTCTTGATCCAAATCAGGTCAGGTTCAAGACTAGTCATTCAACTGAGACTGCCTCTTCTCTGTATCACGGAGCCGCTCCGCACTGCTAAAGCTAAACTCTCTCTCCTCTGCTCTCATCCTTCTAGACACTATCCGGCTGCCTTCGATACCTGTGAACCATCAGATCCTCCTCTCGCACCCTCTCCGAGTCGGGCATCACTCCGGCGCGGCCACGCTTGGATTGCGTCCTACCTGACAGGTCGCTCCTACCAGGTGGCGTGGCGAGATCTGTCTCCTCACCACGTGCTCTCACCACTGGTGTCCCCACAGGGCTCTGTTCTAGGCCCTCTCCTATTCTCGCTATACACCAGTCACTTGGCGCTGTCATAACCTCACATGGTCTCTCCTATCATTGCTATGCAGACGACACACAACTAATCTTCTCCTTTCCCCCTTCTGAATGAACCAGGTGGCGAATCGCATCTCTGCATGTCTGCAGACATATCAGTGTGGATGACGGATCACCACCTCAAGCTGAACCTCGGCAAGACGGAGCTGCTCTTCCTCCCGGGGAAGGACTGCCCCGTTCCATGATCTCGCCATCACGGTTGACAACTCCATTGTGTCCTCCTCCCAGAGCGCTAAGAACCTTGGCGTGATCCTGGACACAACACCTGTCGTTCTCAACTAACATCAAGGCGGTGGCCCGTTCCTGTAGGTTCATGCTCTACAACATCCGCAGAGTACGACCCTGCCTCACACAGGAAGCGGCGCAGGTCCTAATCCAGGCACTTGTCACTCTCCCGTCTGGATTACTGCAACTCGCTGTTGGCTGGGCTCCCTGCCTGTGCCATTAAACCCCTACAAACTCATCCAGAACGCCGCAGCCCGTCTGGTGTTCAACCTTCCCAAGTTCTCTCACGTCCACCCGCTCCTCCGCTCTCTCCACTGGCTTCCAGTTGAGCTCGCCATCCGCTACAAGACCATGGTGCTTGCCTACGGAGCTGTGAGGGGAACGGCACCTCAGTACCTCCAGGCTCTGATCAGGCCCTACACCCAAACAAGGGCACTGCGTTCATCCACCTCTGGCCTGCTCGCCTCCCTACCACTGAGGAAGTACAGTTCCCGCTCAGCCAGTCAAAACTGTTCCGCTGCTCTGGCCCCCCAATGGTGGAACAAACTCCCTCACGACGCCAGGACAGCGGAGTCAATCACCACCTTCCGGAGACACCTGAAACCCCACCTCTTTAAGGAATACCTAGGATAGGATAAAGTAATCCTTCTCACCCCC